>NC_090251.1:21384947-21457447 GCF_037325665.1 Littorina saxatilis | reverse complement strand
GCTTGAATAAATGTAGTAATTTCGCCTTATGCGACTTGTTCTTATTCAAGTTCTATTTTCGCCGCTTTCCTGAAAACAGCTTCTGTCCTTTGAAAATCAGTGATAAGCCTAGCTGTTTTGCACGAGCCGTTGAGAGAATGTTAGATTAGTGGGTTATGAGGTTGAGTAGAGGCCCACTCCTTTCCGTCAAAACTGACAATTTGACTCAGTGACGGCCGTATTATAACACTCTGACCGGGCCGCTTTCACATTCATCCACTTGGTCACATACCAACAATACACAGCCTGATGGGTACTCTCTGTGCACACTGGCAACTTTTTTCTCAGAATTAATTTAAAGCCCCGGGTCGTTTTGCAAGAAATTGGTAATTGATCAAGCAATTCCAACTTAACGCAGCAAGCAGTCAGGGCGTGTTGATTCTGGTGTGTGACCACCGTGAAGTGAGTGGAGGGCCGTGTTGATTCTGGTGTGTGACCAGTGAGTGGAGGGCCGTGTTGATTCTGGTGTGTGACCACCGTGAAGTGAGTGGAGGGCCGTGTTGATTCTGGTGTGTGACCACCGTGAAGTGAGTGGAGGGCCGTGTTGATTCTGGTGTGTGACCACCGTGAAGTGAGTGGAGGGCCGTGTTGATTCTGGTGTGTGACCACCGTGAAGTCAGTGGAGGGCCGTGTTGATTCTGGTGTGTGACCACCGTGAAGTGAGTGGAGGGCCGTGTTGATTCTGGTGTGTGACCACCGTGAAGTGAGTGGAGGGCCGTGTTGATTCTGGTGTGTGACCACCGTGAAGTGAGTGGAGGGCCGTGTTGATTCTGGCGGTGTGTGACCACCGTGAAGTCAGTGGAGGGGACGGTCCTGTACCGTGTTAAAGTCTGGCTAGATCTGAGATGACGATCCGAACTGTTTCAACGAGGAGAGTGGGGATTAAAGGGAGGTGGGAGGGGTCGGGGGACCGGAGTTGCTCAGCCTGGTATAAATACCTAAAGGGAGAGTGACGAACCTAATTGGAGGACTTTCTTCAGTTTCTCTTCGAAAAGGCTGAAACATAACATACATAATAAATAAAATCAATTAGTTAGTACATAGGTGAAACTACGAAACGCTGAACACTGACCATCCAAAACTGAAATTCCTTTGTCATTGTAAGTTAGTCCGAAAACTTAAACAAATCTAATAGACACTGACCCGTTTTTAACACTTACAAATGAACAACAAGACAAACAAACATTATCTGCCATCAAGGTACGGAAAAAACACAAAATCCCCTTGTCCTTGTTATGTTTTCTCACTTGTACAGTGTGTGTGGAGGGTGTGATTGATCAGAGCTGGGTCAATGCAATCTGTGTCCGGGACTCCCCAACACCTGCCTCGTTCCCTGCCACGGGCAGCCACTCCGCGCATGCGCACATCACGGCTCCCATACATTCACAGCCACTCCTCCCCCTCCTCCCCTCCGCTTCACCATCCCCCAACCCCGTCTTCTTATCCTGCTCAAGACACCGCGCGCGCTGAGACTGACTAGCGGAACATTAACTTTAACTTGAAGCCGGCCGAGCATCTGAAGCTATGGACAGTTCGGTTTGGTCTATTGCACAGGTGTGTGTGTTTTACTTGAAGGAATATGATACAACAGTGTCCGTTTAAGTATAAAAAAATGATGACTTTGACTTGGTGTGTACACTTATTGGTAACAAGTCCCTAAGTTCTTTTGTATACCAAGGAAAGAAAGATAAAAAGAAATGATAATAAAATTAAAAAATAAAAGTTGTGCTTCGTCTGTTTGCGCACTGGGCATTTGTGATTTACTTATTGTCGAGGAGCATTACTGTAAGTTAACAGTTTACTTCGAACACGGTCACGATAAAAATATATTTTTTTTAGTAAATTGTGATTGAGTTTGGTTTCAACTAAAGCCAGTTTGATATAATTTCAGTGTGTTCGGCTGTGCGATTTAAGCTCAAGTTTTTGTGAGCTTCTGTTACGCTTTACATCTTCTTCAAGGGATGTTGTTTCACGGAAATTTCTCTCCTTTACAGTGCGTGTAATTGTGACTAAGTTTGTGGTTTATGGGCAGTGAAAATTCATTTTTGGGAAGACGTCCTTTTTGCGAAATGTATTGCTATCTGCACATTTATTCCATCGCTGTCGGCCGCCGAGTATAGAAAAATCAGCTTTTTTAAAATGTGATTGTTTTTATCGTTATTTGCGCTGTATTTGACTATTCTGTGTGATCGCCCAGAAAAGAGTGAAAAGTGCTTCAGGTTTACATCGTGTGAGCTATCTTCGCTGTGAAAATAGAGTATTAGATCAGAAAGAAGCTGAAAGGGGTTTTCAATGTCTAGTTTGATCAAAACATCGTCAATTCTTCCATGACGTGAGTGACAAAGAATAGAGTTCTCATTTGCACAGAACTCCTAAACGAGGATTCGTCGGTGAAATTGTGCCATCATTACTGATAAGGAATTCAGTGAGGTGTCCTTGCTCCTATCAATAATGCAATGACCAATCAGCCCACGACTGATTTGTGAAAACAAAACACGGAGATGGCGCATTGCTCGGTAACCTGATACTTTTGTCTCCACCGACTGTCTTCTGCATCTTTTCAAGGTGTGAAAAGACATGATAGGAAGTCCAATGATGTTGCCTTTGGCGAATTATTTGACCAATCTGCACAAAATAAGCATTATTTCTTGAATTGGAGACAAGCCTAATCATTTGGCTGTTCGTGATATTCAAAAGTATCTGAAAATAGGAAGAAAATAGCACCAGCTATCGATTACATTGCTTTCACCAGCAAGACAAAGTGTCTTGCCAGGCATGACTCCCTACTCGCCAAACTCTTTTTTTTACTCGTCAAAGTCACCATCGCTGCGCTGTATGTTCGCCCTAGAGCAATATCCTCCTCGAGATCAGCGGGATTTGTTTAGAAAATACAAACACCAGTCCTAGGTCGCCACTACCTCTTAACCTCGAGAACTTGAACGCCGTAGATGGCGGCTTGTCTTTGAAGACGAATCATTAGACTGACCTGTTGTCTAAGAACCATTCAATGCTTAGACGGCCAACGAGAGCCTGGGTGCAACCAGTCTAGTTCACTGCATGCACTGTTCAAATACCCACACTCGTTTCATCATTGGGAGCCTGATGTAATGTTGTCTAGCTCAGATCATCACATAGAAGTACCTCAGTGCTGGCAGTGGACCACCAGAACATTCGTGCAATCATTCTGGTTTGTAAGACCCAACACTGGGACTTAGCAGCTGACGGGCGGTCCACAAGAACCAGTCGTGCTATCAGTCTAGGCCATCGGACTCCATCCACGGTTCATCATTGAAAAAAGGTCCGCCGCTTACAGGCGGTCCACGCGGACCACACGGACCAGGACGAGCCGGTCCATTCCCTCGCTGAAGCATGGAGAACGGCAGCATCCCTCGCAGCCACTCCATCGCTCACGGCAAGTTCTCACTAGCCCCGGGCCGCTCCACCACCAACCGCATCATCGTCAACGTGGGCGGCGTCAAGTACGAGACGTTCAAGTCCACGCTGCGCTCCATCCCGGACACACGGCTGTCCTGGCTGACCGAGGCCCAAGGTCACAACCCCGACTATGACCCCGCCACGGGGGAGTACTTCTTTGACCGACATCCGGGCGTCTTCAACATGATCCTCAACTACTATCGCACGGGTGAGACTGACCGTAGGATCATTGTGAGGTGAAAACGAATGAAGCAAACTAGGTTTGGCGCAGGAGCAAAATTTATAAGAGGGGTAATTTTAGACATTTGTGAAAAGAACATCTTCGGTAACAAGGTATTTAAACGGACGGGGTCTTAATATGGAGGGTATATCGTGTACTACACGATATTTTGTTTTACTCGATATTTTTTCTCTCAATTTTTTTCAAGAACAACCACAATTCTCGAAACTGAACTGTTGTGATGCTGAAATTGTACAAATTAAACTCCCTTATTACTAAATGAGTATGTTGAATGCTAACGATACAGAATGAATTATTGATAAAGGTAATCTCCTCTCTTCTTCCTACATTTGACCCACCTCATCATCTTTTAATGACCCCATAACAAATTTTCAAAGTGACATTGGAAACAAATATCACAACAAGAAAGGTTTGTTTACGGAACGTTAAATTATACAAAGAACGAAACATTGTAAAGTACGTCGACGTCTTTGTAGTGGACGGAAATGTAAACGAAAAAAATCTAACTGAGAATGCGATGGCAAAAAAAATAACAACACCCACACTTACACACAAAGAAAAAAACAATAAAAAAAATGAACACCAAACAAACAAATCTGTTTTAAAAAGAATACTCACACACTTTCCCGTTTGGCTGTGTGCTACCCCAGGCAAGCTGCACGCCCCGACAGACGTGTGCGGCCCTCTGTTCGAGGAGGAGCTGGCCTTCTGGGGAATCGACGAGAAGCAGATCGAGCCGTGCTGCTGGCCCACCTACAGGGCGCACCGAGACGCTCAGGAGACGCTAGCCGAGTTCGACAGCGACCACAGCGACGACAGCGGCGATGACGAGGAAGAGGAGGAGGAGATTGCCAGGAGGTTCGGCATCGTGGAGGAGGCGAGGGAGGAAAAGCAGGGGTTTGCCAGGTGGCAGCCACGACTCTGGCACCTGCTGGAGGACCCCAACTCGTCGCAGGCGGCTAAGGTGGGTGGCGTGCTGGAGTAGGTGATGGTTGGGTGAAGTCTCGCTGTTGGTGCTGTTGTTGTTATTGCTGTTGCTGTTGTTGTTGTGGTGGTGGTGGTGGTGGTGATGCTGCTGTTGCTGCTCCTGATGATGATGATAACGATGATGATGACGACGACGACAAGACGAAGCAGACGATCATATGCGCGCGCGCGCGAGTGTGTGTGTGTGTGTGTGTGTGTGTGTGTGTGTGTGTGTGTGTGTGTGTGTGTGTGTGTGTGTGTGTGTGTGTACCTGTCTGTCTCTCTGTTTTTGTTTGTTTGATTAGTCTTGGTTCTGTATCGGTCTGTCTGTCCGACTATACGTGCCGTGTTCTCTTTTGTTATGCTAAGCCCAGTTACCGCAATGCTTCAATTCACGATCGCTTCAAGATAAGCGTTTAGATGCACCATACTTTTCAACATCAACTATGCGCATAAAGAAAGACGAGAAAAATAGAAGCATTTATTCTATCAAAAAATTGCCATTAGTTTCTGATGTCTTTGTCAGTCTTCTCTTGCTATTGAAATGTGACACTTAACTGCAATATTCGTGATCGTTGACAAATGTATGGTAGTTAATGAATATATCTTCTTCAGGGTGTAATTTGGCTGGATGTATTCCGCAACCGTTCCTTTGCGTAGCTGATGCTCTTGAGCATAAAAACATATCATACGAACTATAATATATATAGTTTCAAATATATTAAGCTATATATATATGTCTGTCTGTCTGTTTTGTCTGTTATTCTTTTCTCATTTTCTCTCGGTACTGGTTTTCTTTTGGTGTTGATTATTGCGTCTTTTTACCGGAAGGCGTGCGAAATTTAAAGAATATACCGGAAGACTCATTGCAGTAAAAGGTTTTTTTCCCTTAAGTTCAACAGTTGTAAACGTTCATTAATCTACATTTGAGGTTTGGATGACTGGCTCATTCCGTCAAACTTGCTGGCTTCCTCCTCACGTTGAGGTTTGGATGACTGGCTCATTCCGTCAAACTGGCTGGCTTCCTCCTCACGTTGAGGTTTGGATGACTGGCTGATTCCGTTAAATTTGCTGGCTTCCTCCTCACGTTGAGGTTTGGATGACTTGCTCATTCCGTCAAACTTGCTGGCTTCCTCCTCACGTTGAGGTATGGATGACTGGCTCATTCCGTCAAACTTGCTGGCTTCCTCCTCACGTTGAGGTTTGGATGACTGGCTCATTCCGTTAAACTTGCTGGCTTCCTCCTCACGTTGAGGTTTGGATGACTTGCTCATTCCGTCAAACTTGCTGGCTTCCTCCTCACGTTGAGGTATGGATGACTGGCTCATTCCGTCAAACTTGCTGGCTTCCTCCTCACGTTGAGGTTTGGATGACTGGCTCATTCCGTTAAACTTGCTGGCTTCCTCCTCACGTTGAGGTTTGGATGACTTGCTCATTCCGTCAAACTTGCTGGCTTCCTCCTCACGTTGAGGTTTGGATGACTGGCTGATTCCGTTAACCTTGCTGGCTTCCTCCTCACGTTGAGGTTTGGATGACTGGCTCATTCCGTCAAACTTGCTGGCTTCCTCCACACGTTAAGGTTTGGATGACTTGCTCATTCCGTTAAACTTGCTGGCTTCCTCCTCACTTTGAGGGTTGGATGACTTGCTCATTCCGTCAAACTTGCTGGCTTCCTCCTCACGTTGAGGTTTTGATGACTGGCTGATTCCGTTAACCTTGCTGGCTTCCTCCTCACGTTGAGGTTTGGATGACTGGCTCATTCCTTTAAACTTGCTGGCTTCCTCCTCACTTTGAGGTTTGGATGACTGGCTCATTCCGTCAAACTTGCTGGCTTCCTCCTCACGTTGAGGTTCGGAGGTGAACCCAAAAAAAGACGCTTTTCTTGCAATACTTGATGCTTTTCCCCCTCTAGGGCAATAGTCGAGTATTTGACTGATTTGTCTGACGTGATAGCGGAAATTGCTTGCTGATCAATTAGCCTCGCTCATCCATAACTAGCGGAGCTGCCGTGGTTTTGTTTGAACAAGATCAGGTGAACCGGGACGGACTTGCACACTGATAAATCCAATTTCAACCTCTCTGTGGGAGTAGAATGTAAAACGTAGGGGAGGGGTGGAGAGTTGGTGTTTGGAGGTTAAACACATTATAGGCCAAGTGCTGCGCACGAGCAAGAAGAGGTGGGAGCGGGGAGGCGGAGCGATAGGAGCATAAGTAATTAAATTTGTCAGTATTGACTGAATTAGGAAAAGGGAGCCATTCTTTAGAAGTTCGTTTGCAAAACAAAAGGCGGAGAGGCGGTTAAGGACTGATTTAACAGTAATCGAATTTGATTGGACGCCTAGCCTGTAAATGGGGCCATGAGCTCGGGCAGCAGCAGAGGCTGTGACGTTGATCAGTGCCAACTGTTCACCGATGTGTGAAGAGTGAAATGCAGGAATGCACAAAACTGACATATAGTCGCCTGTCCGACACATTTGTGACGTATTTGTAAACGTTTTAAAGGGGTAAAGGAGATACAAAGTTACGTTATACTGTCAGGAAGCCACAAAATATCATCTTCTGGGTGTAAATTTAAAGATGCAGAACGCCTTAAAGTACCATTGAAGCGACTAATTTAAAACAAATCGCAGATAAGGATATACCCAGTCAAAACATATTACACAACCATCCCACAGACGACTGCACATTCCTTTAATGGTGCCAGCCAAGGAAACTGCGGTTAGCAAGTTCGCATCTCCCGCCAAAATGGAACCATATACCATGTTTTACCATGTTTTTACACATTTCTTCCGTTATTAAACACAAGCTTCCAAGCTGAAATCCAGTCCCATAGTCGGGGCTTCGTCGAAGATTGCTTGACCAAAATTTCAAGCGATTTGATCGAAAATGAGGGTGTGACAGTGCCGCCTCAACTTTCACAAAAGCCGGATATGACGTCATCAAAGATATTTAGGGGGGGGGTTTCATGAAGATCGGCCCAATACTTTTCTCTTTATCGCTCTACACATACATATTTTGTAGTCTCGGCTGGCCGCCTAAATATGGAGTTTTGTCGGCCTCTGACGTCACATGGCTCAAAGAAGGGAAATCCAGTGTTCAATCGATACATTATACGTTATTTGCGTTTTTGACCAAAATATGACATTTTACACAAATCGAGAGAGTCATTGTTCTCCGAGGCCGCGATATATACTGTTCAAAAAAAGAAACGCATAGCTTGTAATATTTGGTTAATTTAGTTATATGGCTACAAGGATATCCACCAAACTGCAGAAAATGTTTATCTGGTCGTCGACCTTTCGTCCATTGCCACAAGTGAGCTCTGCACGTGACGCATGCGTTATCAGTGGCTACAATGTCAAAATTGCTCATTTGGCATGACCACTCGTCATGCTTCAGTGTAATCTCGTGAAACTCGGGGAATATTGAGCTCTCACCATGTCTTCCAAAACCCATAAAAGCGGATTGTTCGCCACAAAGAAATCAGACGACAATTCAGCGACGAAAGATGGCCCGATTGAGCAGAGAAGACCGCCAAATTGCATTGGGTCGTTTACAAGCAGGCCAAAGTCAAAGTGCAATCGCCAGGCACTTCCACGTGTCCCAGAGCACCATCAGTAGACTGTGGGTCAGGTTTCAAGCCACTGGCTCCGTTGCTGACTTGCCACGAGCGGGAAGACCAAGGGCGACAACTGCTGCTCACGACCGCTTCATACGGCTCCGCCACCTCCGGAATCGTTTCCTGTCGGCCTCATCTTCTGTCCAGGCTCTCCCCGGGCCACACCGATTATCGGACCAGACCGTGCGGAACCGCCTGCATGAAGCTGGTTTGAGAGCTCGCAGACCTCACAGAGGAGCTGTCCTCACCCGCCGCCATCGCCAGAACCGAGTGCAGTGGGGCAACCAGCACCTTCGCTGGACCGTCCGGAATCACTGGAGACACGTGTGGTTCAGCGACGAGTCCTACTTCCTGCTCCAGCGACATGATGGTCGGAGGAGGGTCTACCGGAGAGTAAACGAACGTTACGCGCCCAACTGTGTGGATGAGGCACCCGTTCATGGTGGTGGAGGCGTCATGGTGTGGGGGGCGATCAATACCGCTGGAAGGAGCACCCTGGTGCACGTCCAAGGGCGCATAACTGCCCAGCGATACGTGGAGGAAATTCTGCGCCCACACGCCCTTCCTCTTCTGGCTGACCAGGATGCCATATTCCAGCAGGACAACGCTCGCCCGCACACAGCACGACTCACCACCCAGTTCCTCACCGACCACCATGTCCAGGTGCTTCCCTGGCCATCCATGTCGCCAGACATGAACCCGATAGAACACCTCTGGGATGAATTGGACAGACGTGTGCGCAGGCGAGAAGAAGCGCCGGCAAATCACCGCGATCTATTGCAGGCACTTCAGGAGGAGTGGGACACCATCCCACAGCAAGATATCCGGCATCTGATCCAGTCCATGCCCAGAAGGTGCCGGGCAGTTGTTGCTGCTCAAGGCAGTCACACCCCCTACTGACTTGACAGCCTCGGCACCCAATCGTATTGATTGACTGATTGATTTGAAGATGCAAATGAACTGTGTGTGCATTCAACTGTGTCCATACCAAATTTCAAACAAATAATCTAAATATTGGATTTTCTGTTAATTTTTTCGAAAAATAAAACAAATTTGGCAAGTAGCAACTATGCGTTTCTTTTTTTGAACAGTATATCTTACTATGATAGTGGTGGTCCAGTGAACGATACCTTCCGCCTGTGGTCGGACATAGGAGGGTGGTTGATGGCAGCTTTTCCCTGTGCTTTGATCTCCCTCACGGCGACTTTGAACATCTCATTAGAAGAGGCAAAGCAAGGGTCTGTGAGGATGTCGAAGTCCTTGTTCTGTGGGGAACTTTTCAGGTGACGGTTGATGCCGTACCGAACTGCGTCCAGACTTGTTTTTTGTATATCTCGCCTGTTTTTGTTCTCGCTTCAATGTACAACGACGACAGAGCGGCATCCAATTTCTTTTTTTCATACTGTTCAAAACTGACCGGTGTAACACGAAATTTTTACTCCACGAAAAATTTACTCCGGAGTAAATATTTCGTACGAAATTCTTACTCCGAGTACACTTTTTGTACGAGAAAAGAACTCCCCAAGGCACGAAAAAATTACTCCCTCGACGAAATTTTTACTCCCCATTTTTTTTTACTTCCAGTAAAAATCTCGTTTGCAAAAATGGGATGCGGGCGAAGGGATAATGCCAATAAGTGATCTCGCGCACACGAATGTCGCGCTACCCTCCTTCCACCCCTTCCACCACCAAGACTAACAGGGGACAAGGGAGTAAAAATGTCGTACACCTGGCATGGGAAGTTAAATTGCTTGTGTTTGGGTGAAGTAATTTATTCGTTATTTATTCGTCAGGGGAGTAACATTTGTGTACGAAATGTTTACTCGGAACTCACCTGTCTTGGGGAGTAATTTTCTCGTGAAATAGGGGAGTGCTTTTTTCGTAAAGGGAGTAACTTTTTCGTACGAAATTTTTACTCCGGAGTAAAAATCTCGTGGGAGTAATTTTCTCGTGTTACACCGGCTTCCTTTTTCAGCAAGATAATCCCGAAAAACTTTGGCAGCTGATGCTGTTGCTTTTTGCGTTTTGGTCGGAGTTAAAAGTCGTCTTTGGTTTTCAATTTTTTCCCGAGATAGATCTGCAAATCGCTTCATTTTTACAGTTTGGCTGACGTGTGTTTTGATCTGTGGGTTAATCTGCGTGTCCCAAACATGAAGTAAGTAGTTCCTTTGAAGTTTCGGTCAACATGAAACGCCTAAATATGCAGTTTTGGAGGCCTCTGACGTCCCATGACCGTCAAAGAAGGGAAATCCAATGTCCAATCGATACATAATAGCTTACCCGCGGCCGGCTCGCTGATCCCTTGAAGTGACAGACCAGTATAGCGCAGTAGCGTAGGTAGCGCTTCACCGGAAAGCGCGCCCATGACCAAAAGTGCAATCAATTTGATCGAAAAATCAGGGTGTGACAGTGCAGCCTGAACGTTCACAAAAAGCCGGATATGACGTCATCAAAGACATTTATAAAAAAAAAAACACGTCTTGGGATATCATTTCTAAGATATTAAAAACAAACTTTAAAAGAAAATGGCGGAAGTTTTCGTTTATTTATGCAGTTATTTATTTAGTCATAAATCAGTGCTGCAGAGTATGTGGGTACAAAACCGAAGATGAAAAGAGCTGTGAGTCATAGATAATGCTGCGATACAAGACTGCACATGTAATAGGTTTCACAAGATGTAAGTCATAAATTGAGAAGAAAGGGGAACGGTGGCTTATAACGTGAGGGGAAAGTTATTGGGGGAATATATCACAGAGAAAGACTGAAAGAAACGAACGTCACTGGCGGAGACGACGCGTCGCATGTAAAAATCAGGCACTTCCGGTGCCACGGTAGTTACTTTCAATGAAAAAACAAGACCCCAAAGTTTTGGTGAATGTTTTGTTTTGTCAATGATTAAATGTTTCATAGGCTTACATTACCTATTCTTGATTTTGTTGTTGTTTATTCCTATTTTTGGATGCTTTGCTTTGATTTGTTTTCTGTTTGCCTCCCTGTCTCTGTGCTACTTCCTGTATGTCTATTTGTAGAACTTTCTTCTTCTTCTTCTTCTTCGTTCATGGGCTTAGACTCCCACGTTCACTCATGATTTTAGCACGAGTGGAATTTTACCCCGCCATTCAGGCAGCATACGCCGATTTCGGGGGAGGCATGCTGGGTATTTTCGTGTTTCTATAACCCACCGAACTCTGACATGGATTACAGGATCTTTTCCGTGCGCACTGACTTGGTCTTGTGCTTGTGTGTACACACGAAGGGGGTTAAGTCACTTAGCAGGTCTGCACATAAGTTGACCTGGGAGATCGGAAAAATCTCCACTGTAGAACTTTGTTTCTTTCTCCTTGTTTGCAAATAGCTCAGTCGGTAGCGGCGCTGACTTCAAAACCACTGAGTTGTCGCTGTCGGCGTGAGTTCGATCCACTCGTTTGGCGAGGGATTTATTTCCCAGAGTCAATTATTTTCTCTCTTCAGTGTCCGAACACCCCCGTGTGCACGCATGCGCACGATAAAGAACCCAAGTTCACAGCAACAGTCTCAGGGCTTAAAAACACACAAAAACGCATGCAGGAAAAAGATAACACAATTTGGGTAGCGCCGTATTCCCCATTGAGAAAGCAGCCCGAATGTCCATGAGGGTAACCTCTCAGGACTATATTCTTATCTTTATGTTTATTTGTAGGCTGGCTTTCCATACTGTCGGCCTGCAAAGGCATAAAACTCAAGAAACAGTCATGATTGTTTACCTCTGTCTTGTCTGCCTGTCTGTCCGTCTGTCTGTCTTTGTTCTTTCTTTCTTTCTTTCTTTCTTTTAAAGCAAATCTCTTTGTGTGAATTATCATGGCAAATATCCAATATTGAAACAATCGCCCTCATTCGTCAGCGAAGTCTGCAAGACGTTAAGCCTGTTTTTCTTCAAATATTTCGAACAATGGAAGCATTGATGATTGTACCTGGCATTATAATAGATCACACGTAGGCACATCGAACATTCGCATTATTCTGGTTTTAAGACGTCACGAAGGGGTTTACAACTTGGTCTGTGTGCGTAGATACCTGGACAACAGGAACCCCGTCTTCTCACCTCGGTAATGGCTTCCAGCAACTTGAGGATGGGCTCAAATCACACCCGCTTCTGCTTTATCGGCTTGAGCTGTGGAGTCCAAAAGACCAAAAGGAAATTGGATTTGTTTTGGCACGTTTACCCCGCTTTTGCCAATGTCTGAAACAAGCTGCGGGCAAACAGAATGAGCTTAAGCCGGACGCTACATGTTTTTGTTCTCAATGTTCGTGAATTAATTGACTTCTGTGGTCCAACTTTGTCAAAATGAAAAATGTAAGATAAAATAATGCACAGAAAGCATAGACCGCCAAAGCTGTGCTGACATTAGTGTTTAGTAGCGTGATTTTGTGTTTGTTGTCGTTGGTGCCAGTGTATACGCCGCGTGATGCGTGCATATAAATATAGCCTATATGAGCAAATTTTACATGTGAGCGTGTGCTGGCCTGATTGTGAACACGTCACTTGCATGCTTGCACGCTTGTTCAATACTAAATTTGTTACAAGCAGTCAGTGGTTTCTTCACCCCTACACTTCAAATGTTAGTCTCCTCAATGGATTGAAAACATAACTATGAGTATGAATTTTGTGGTTCTCACGGCTGCCACTTGTAGTGAAACTGCATAACTTCAACATCATAGTCACAAACTAACACACGCAAAAAGCAACACAACACAACCAAACGCAAAAAAACCACAAAAAAAAACCCACCCAGTTCTTTCTTCTCTCCTGCTCTTTTCTTCTTTTCTTTAGTTTCGTTCGTCTCCTCAAGTTAGTGCCCACAAAACACAACAAGTCGCGTAAGGCGAAAATACAATATTTAGTCAAGTAGCTGCCATTTTTCAGCAAGACCGTATACTCGTAGCATCGTCAGTCCACCGCTCATGGCAAAGGCAGTGAAATTGACAAGAAGAGCGGGGTAGTAGTTGCGCTAAGAAGGATAGCACGCTTTTCTGTACCTCTCTTTGTTTTAACTTTCTGAGCGTGTTTTTAATCCAAACATATCATATCTATATGTTTTTGGAATCAGGAACCGACAAGGAATAAGATGAAAGTGTTTTTAAATTGATTTCGACAATTTAATTTTGATAATAATTGTTATATATTTAATTTTCAGAGATTGTTTTTAATCCGAATATAACATATTTATATGTTTTTGGAATCAGCAAATGATGGAGAATAAGATAAACGTAAATTTGGATCGTTTTATAAATTTTTATTTTTTTTTACAATTTTCAGATTTTTAATGACCAAAGTCATTAATTAATTTTTAAGCCACCAAGCTGAAATGCAATACCGAAGTCCGGACTTCGTCGAAGATTACTTGACCAAAATTTCAACCAATTTGGTTGAAAAATGAGGGCGTGACAGTGCCGCCTCAACTTTCACGAAAAGCCGGATATGACGTCATCAAAGACATTTATCAAAAAAATTAAAAAAACGTTCGGGGATTTCATACCCAGGAACTCTCATGTCAAATTTCATAAAGATCGGTCCAGTAGTTTAGTCTGAATCGCTCTACACACACACACACACAGGCACACAGGCACACAGGCACACACGCACATACACCACGACCCTCGTTTCGATTCCCCCTCGATGTTAAAATATTTAGTCAAGACTTGACTAAATATAAAAACACAACATTCTCTAATGGCTTCCAGCGCCAGTGGTAGTGATACTGCACGACTAGAACGAAAGCAAGTTTTCTGTAAGCTTCCTGCGCGATAGGTTAGCGCCTCCAGAGAGGGTTTAATCAGAGAAAGGTAAACAGGTACCTGCCCTCTCTGACCAATTTATTTTTGCAGGCGAGAGTTTAGACACGTTGCAAACGGGGTCGGAGCAATTGCTTCTGATTTTGCGGGATCTGTGTTGGATGGCAGCTTCGATAAACACTTCATTTTAAGAGCCATCTTGTTGCATCCGGGCACTATGTATTTGTCGTCATTCATTTCCGGTTAGTTTATGTCGGCTGCTGTCTGTGTGTATTAATGGTCAACGCGTGACCGTCTCTGTCTCATATCCTTTTTTCTTCCTCTCACTTTGACCGTCTTTTTTTTTTTTTTTTTTTTTAATAATACCAACTTTATTTGATCACAAACAAATCAAAGGTAAAGATACAGACATCTGATATAACATGTCAACAGTTTGGGTCATTCTCTTTTTTTTTTTTTTTTTTTTTTTTTTTCTCTTTTCCTTTTTCCTTCTTTCTTTCTTTCTCTCTACAGCTGAGCGTCCTTCTTCATTGGCGTTTTATAAATTTATCAATTGTGTGTGGTTTTCTACAATGGACAAAATCTTGCATCTTTAATGTTGGTTATTGTCTTACATATGTCTGTGTTTGGGTTGACTTAAAGGCTTACTAACTCGCTCCCGTGTTTACGATGTGTAGTTTGCCCACAATCGATGTCAAATGCATCATAAGGCCATATAATGACGATATGTCGCAATGCGCGGACCATATACATGCATTACAGCTTGTTCTAGCCTCTGAAAAAGTGAGGATGTCAACAAAGACGCGGAGTTATTTCCCTTGCGTCAACGTTTCCTCTGTTGGCAAATCTATAAATAGGACGATCTAGATCAAAATAAAAATTCAAATATCTCAACATTTAAGGGGTCCTAGACCACAATATCTTGCAGGGAACTTAATTTAGCATGTCTCCAGCTGTTGGTAAAGCAATTAGCGTGTATAGTCATCGAGTACATATGGCTTTAAGTGTTGTTTGTGGCGGTGTCATAATGGAGTTTTTTGTTTTTTTGTTGTTTTGTGGACAACGCCTTTATTTTCAAATTTTGCAATTATGAAATAAGTGCATAGTGTAAAGGGTATTATGAAACACGAAGTTTCATTTCATTTTCAAACATGAATGTTAAATTTACGGGAGTACCATATCTAAATTTGCTAATGCACATTTTAGCAATAAGAACTAAATGGTTAATGATATCTAGACACACGTTGCCTGCATTTTCAACACAAACAACCCCAAGTAGTACAGATTTTGCGTTAAGTTTAACACGTACACCAGTTTTATCTAGTATTGTGTTTTCGACGTGTTTCCATAAAGGCTTAACTTTGCTACAATCATAGAAAAAATGTTCGATGTAGTCTCTTTCGTGTGTGCAGTATGGACAATATTCACTGTCGGACAGTCCCATTTTTTGTAGAAGAATGTTTGTGGGATAGATGTTGTGAACAATTTTCCAGTGCAATTCTCGTAGTCTTGATTCCTTTGTTGCGTTTTTTGCTATAGACCAGCATGTTTCATTGACGTCAAAATTAAATGTATTTTTCCAAAATAAAACAGAACAGGGAGTGGAATACTTCGTCTTTACAATAAATTGCCTAATCAGGTTTGCAGTCATATGGTTCGTACCGTTAAAGGCTAAATAGTGTTGTTCGTTAATATCAGATGTCACAAACTCTGGGTTGTTTCTCAAGTATCTGGAGACAGCGGCTCTAACGACCAAGTATTCCAGATAGAGATTTGGCGAGGGCCCTAAAATTTCATTTACCATTTCAAATAGCATAATAGTATTGTTGTGCAACACATCATTCACATATGTAAACCCTTTCTGAGCCCATTTCTGATAATAAATAACCTGATTCTGGTAGACTATACCACTATTATTCCAAAGACACGTCATTTTTAACGATCCATGCCATGGAGTTTTACTATAATCTAGCCATGTCGAGGCAACACGTTGCCAAAAAACAGACTTAATCTGATGAAAGCCTTTGAATTTTTTTGTTCCTATAGTAGTACTAAAACAAGCTAAGTTCCTTCCAAAAGATTGAAATGTTCCTCTTGGTATCCATGTCCACGTGCCATTCACATCCTTACTCGACAGTTTAATAAACCATTGACACAGGAATGAGTCTTGCATCACCTTGATATCTATCATATTTACCCCGCCCTGGTCTGTGTTACTGTTGACTACTACCCTTTTCACCTTTTCAAATGCTTTCTTATTACAGTCCCGTTTCCTCCACAAAAACCTATACAGTAGAGTGTTGATTTCTTTCAGCACCTTATCTGGCAAGCAGATGGACTGTGACGCATACACAAACTGTGATAACAAAAAACTCTTAATTACGCAGATTTTTCCGAGAATACCCAGATTTCGTTTTTCCCAGTTTAGAATTATTCTTTTAACTTTAGCGATTTTTTCTTGCCAGTTCATCTCAATTTCGGATGCGCTTTTAGCGTTTGAGAAGTAAACTCCTAAGATTTTTTATCTGGTTTGCGCGTTTAAAGCCAAAATCATCCATGTTTTCATTTCTTTTGGAACCAATCAACATCATTTCGGACTTGTGCATGTTTAACTTAAGACATGATATTAAAGTAAATTGCTCCAGTATTTCTAAAACACAGTTAATGTCTTCTTCGTCTCTTAGAAACATGGTGATGTCATCAGCATATAACAATACTTTTAATATGTTGTCTGCTACGTTTAGCCCTTTTAGCTCTACACTCTGTCTAAAACGAATCGCTAGAAGTTCTACACCGATCACGAAGGCCAGAGGTGAGAAAGGACACCCCTGACGAATCCCGGAATTCACTTCAAAGTCTTCGGAAAGCCACCCGTTATAGCCAATACAACTTCTTGTATTAGCAAAAAGAACTTGGACCCACTGAACAAAGTCTAGACCGAAGCCTAGCCTTCTAAAGGCACTAAGCATGTATTTTTTGGAAATAGAGTCAAAAGCAGCCTGAAAATCGAGTGCTAATAGTACACCAGGTTTTTCTTTAAGTCTGAAATATTCAATTACATCATCAATTGTTCTTAAATGAGTACTAACGTTCCGACCTTTTATATAACCCAACTGGTCCTCGTGTACAACGCTATCTATAACAGTACATAGTCGATTCGCTAAACATTTTGCTAACACTTTGTAATCTGCATTTTTCAGTGAAATTGGCCTCCAGTTAGAGAGTTTGTCTTTCGGGAGGTTTTTCCCTTTATGAATAAGGGTTAACACAGCCGCCGTTTGTGAGTGCGACAAGTGACCGTTTTGAAACGACGCATTATAGGAGTGAACAACAAGGCCCTTTAACTTGACCCAGAAAAATTTCAGAAATTCAGTTGTAAGACCGTCAGTGCCAGGAGATGAGCCGTTATTTAACTTACTTAGCGCCCTAGAGGCCTCTTCAACACTTATTTCACCTTCACAAACTTTCTTCTCCTCCTCTGTCAGACGAGGGGTTTCACAATTTTGCAAAAAAGAATCTGTATCGTTATCAATGTTGATGCTATTGTCACTGTACGCATATTTGTTTTCAAAGTAGTGTTTTTGAGCCTGCAGTATGTCAAACTGATCGACTAATACATCGCCATTATCAAGCTTGATGCTGGGAAACAATTTTGCACTGGCTCGAGATTTTTCAAGGTTTAAAAAGTACTTTGTATTTTTTTCCCCTTCATCAATCCATTTCACTCTAGATCGCGTTTGGGCACTTTTTAAGCGTTCATGCTCAAAGACTTCTAGTTGAAACTTCAGTGCCTCGCGATTACGAAGCAGATTTTCATCAAGCGGTTGTTTGGCAAGTGATGATTCACACTGTGCCAGTTTATCTTGTAAGTGCAAATACTTGTTTTTCTTTAAAACTGCCAGGTTTTTGCTGTACTGAATAGTTTCGTCCCTTATCTCTAACTTAAGTAATTCCCACCGGTTCTCAGCACTCTCTGGTGTGTCTGTGCGAAGGGAAGAGTCAATAATGTTATTCATTCTTTCTAGAATACACTGTCCTTTAACAAGGCGTTGTTGAACTTCCAGAAGCCGGGACCTCTGGTCACTTCGGAACATTTTAAAGACACAAGCACCCCCCTGTGATCAGAGGAGGGAACAGAGTAAATCTCCGTTTCCAACACACTGTCCATTGCAGCATCGTTCAAAAACACGTAGTCGAGTCTTCTTGCAGTTAATTTGACGTTGCTGATTCTTGACCAGGAGAATTCCTTGCATAGAGGGTTTAGCACCCGCCACGCGTCACATAGTTCGCACTCAGTAACAAAGTCGTTGAAAAGTTTAACGAGTGCTGGCGAGTGATTTTCGCCTGCGATGATGTCTAATTTATTGTCCATCACTGCGTTAAAGTCACCGCAGACTACTTTAAGATCACAATCACAATCACTAATTGTATCTGAAAGAGAAGTCAGAAAATGTTTAGTGTCAGCTAAGTTACACGGGGCGTACACATTGAAGATAGCCATTTCTTTAGTGCCAATGTTAACTTTTACCATCAGAATTCTATCAGAAATTATTTCTGTGGACCATGCATGGGGAAAGTGTTTTCTCACCAGTATTACCTGGCCTCTACTATGACGAGTACCAGCACAGTACACAACCTCACCACCCCATTCTTTCTTCCACTGTTCTGCATCTTCGGGCATTATGTACGACTCTTGCACACATACAATGTCATATTTCTTTTCCTTTAACATTCTAAATATCTTTTTGCGTTTTGATGTATTCCGGAGTCCTCTAACATTTAAGGAGAACGCTTTGACACCATCTGCCATCGCTGGAGTGAGATAGTGTAAATACTAAAAAAACAACTGGTGAAATCGCAGAGCCATAGTACGTAAGTCCGTAAGCCAAAGCCGGGCCGTCGTCGTCGGGTCAGTCGGTCAGTTAGTCGGTCGGTCAGCCTTTCTCCTGGCCTTCTTCATCGTGAGAGGCCATCTTCGCCATCTTCGTCGGTGTTCCTAGCGGACTACCAGAACGGTCCCGCTTGGGAGTGTAGGAGCGACTTCTGCTCTGGGTGCCAGCGCGGTTTCCAAGACGCCCGCGGTCAGTTGTGTGAGACATTGAGTTTCTGCTATGTTCGCTGTTGTTACCCGCAGCCGCGGACAGCTGTTCTGGCTTCTGCTGGTCTCCTGAAGCGGAGCCAGAGTTGACGTCAAGATCACAACATGGGTCGCCACTCTTGTGGCCCGGTTTTTTGCATGATCTACATACCACGTCCCCCTGACACGTGGAGACATGGTGACCCGTCTCTAGACACTTTGAACAGATCACGGTCTTTTTCTGGTTTTGTTCGCGGTGATACACTTTGGCAGTGAAGAAACTGACTTTGAGTGTTTTCTCTAGTGGGGTGTTTGGTGTGGAAATGAATACAAATCTTCTCCCCGTGAGAAACCGGGTTAGTTTTCCATCAGCGTCTCTGGCCCTTTCTTGTTTGATGGCTGATCGGAGTTCTACTCCAACCCTGATAAGGGCAGTTTCGATTTCAGAATCGGCCACAGATATATAGGAATGTCGTCCACCCAGACTTTCGTCGAAGGTTTCTCTTCTCCAGTTTCGTTCCGCAAGATGAAGGGGTTAGTGCCTGCGACTTGCAGAGAGACCCCTCTGAGGGAAAGTCCCTTGACCAAAAGAGTGTTACGAGCCTCAGTGGAGGCAGGGTAGATTCTCCATAGACCTTTGATGTTTTGAGCACCGAGAACCGTCTCGCGCCCAGAGACCCTTTCTGCCGCGACACAAATATCGATGCATTTAGGTCGATCACTGTCACCATTTGGAATAGCACTGTTTTTTTTTAATAAAAACGGGCAGTACTTGCGATGCCATGGTTGCACCACACAGGTGTCCACAATCAAAGAAAGAAAACGAAAAATCCTGTCCAGAAAATCTGCTATGGTAGGCCAAAGGCCAAAGCCCTTGTCAAAATTCGAACACCTGCGACGAGGCCTATAACACAGGTAAGGCTTAGCCACAAAACACAGCAGTCATTGAACACAGCTCACGGCAAATCAGAGCATCGACACTTGCGACCGTCTCCGCCGAGAGTTCAGCTGCGAATGACTCACTTTGACCGTCTTACTTTCGTCACTTCTCGCTTCAGTCGTTCTACTCACTGCAAACGAACGTTCTTCTTGTCAGTTCTTTCTGTCGCTGTTAGTCTCTTTTTGCATGCTAAGTTGTTGCGGCCAATCTCCCCCCCCCTCTCTCTCTCTTTTTCTTAGTCGCTCTCTCTCCTCTGACACGCACACACACACACACACACACACAAGAGCAAGAGGGAGGGAGGGAAGAGACAGACAGACAAAGCTGTTGTACTTTATTCACGGATGTGTTCGATACGCCAACTGTCATCACATTTTACACTTTTGTACTTTTGTAAATACTGAACTGCTTGCTCATGTTGTTCACTTCACACAAAAACATTCTCATATTTTCTACATTCACTCGTTCCCATACCCTTTAATATTATTTGCATGCTAAGTTGTTGCGGCCAATCTCCCCCCCCCCCTCTCTCTCTCTTTTTCTTAGTCGCTCTCTCTCCTCTGACACGCACACACACACACACACACACACACACACACACACACACACACACACACACACACACACACACACACAGTGATACAAGATACAAGAAGTTTTATTGTCCTCATTAATACAAGGAAATTTGGCATGTGTGTGGCAAGACATAATACACTGATATGCTACTCACATCTTTGTGACACTGATACATAGACATTTACAAAACACAACTGAAGTTCAATATCAGCACACCCTTACGCAACATACCCACTACTTCAGACACACAGGCTACATGTGCCCCTCGGACGTACGCAACCCACAATTCACCCAGCCATACAGCTCCACATGCACTTACTCATTCATGCAGCACTCTAGCACCCGGCCATGTACAACTCACACACTGGAACCCTCATACGGCTACATATTGCATTATAACACCCGCACAAACATTACAACCTCAAACATCGTACTAGATCTACAACTAACAAGCATACATCCATTATCATGCACCGAATACATCATCATACATTACATCATAACATATTGCATTATAACACACGCACAAACATTAAAACATCAAACATCGTACTATAATCTACAACTAACAAACAATAGGTGGATTTCACGAAAGATGCCAAAATTGAAGAAATCAAAAGACAAAAAAATATATGCAGTAAGTCATGGCAGAAAGACAGGAATCTTCAAGAATTGGAATGATGCTGCAAGATCAGTTACTGGCTTCGCCAAAGCTCAAAACAAGGCATATGCCACCATGGAAGAAGCCATTTCAGCAATGAAGTTGGCTGGTCATTCCGATCCACTCATCTTTGATGAAAGGTGAATATGATACAGTAGAGCATGAAAATGTATTTGAAAAAGATCAAAGTGATAAAAACAAACCAGAAAGATTATGCTTTTGCGGCGACAAAGCGAACACGGAGAGAACATTGAGATGCTGTGTATGCTCAAGAAAAGTACACTGCGGTTGCAGCGAGCTTCCAGTGTATCAGATTTGTATTTTTGTTAAATCACAAAGAAGATATACCTGTGAACATTGTAGTGAAACCGATTTCCACGACGAAAACTTGATTGAGTATCCTCAACAATGAACAGAAAAAGAACCCCCTCATGCAAACGAATGACGTCATTCTGAAAAATGACGACGCGCCGAGACTTGTTCTAGAAAACATGCTTCAAGCACTAGAACAGAAAGTGACCACGACTTTGATCAATTTGGAAACATCTGTCCAAAACCTGGCACTTACAGTGGCAGATCTACATGAAAAACAAAGTAACAAGCACAAAACTGTAAGTGTTTCAACCAACACAGAAGATGAAGTTGAAATCAAGAAACAAACCCCTTCACAAACAGAAGTTTCGATCGTATCTTCTCCGATGATGATCATAAGTTCACACACACACACAGAGAAGCCGTATATATATATATATGTATATCTATATCTATAAATATATAGAGATAGATGACAGTGTATTTTTCGCGTGGCTATAAATTGATTCGACCTTTTCACTTTTACAGTAAGGACAACTTACGGGTGCAATGAAAGCGTTCTGGACAGTGCAGTGACATTCTAAAAATAGTAACGTAGTAACGGGAATATGGATTGACGCCACACGAAGGAAGGGAGATAAACGCTGAAAACACTGGAGAAGATAAGGAAGAGTTACTGGGAATGGATCCAAAGAAAAACCAAAATCGGTTTCTTTGGGAAAAAAGTTAAAAAAAAACAAAAGACGCTACCACATCAAAAGACAAAACCATGGAAAACACGACAGTTGTCAATGAAATAACTTCTCCAATCGGTTCAAATAGCTGCAGTGATGAAAAATCCACACCGGAAGAAAATGGTAACATCCATAGGCCAGATGTCAAGAAAAATTATACAGTGAAACTGTACAAACAAAAACTTTCACTTCTACGCCAAAACCAAAGAATGATACCAAACAAACATCAGAAAAAAAACCAAGAAAACAGGATAGCATCAAAATAACCAAAGATCTTTCCAAAACTCAAACACAGAATGAAAAACTGTATTCTTTCATTTCCATCCAAGATACAGAATCAGATTCTTCATGCAGCAGCAAGAATGATGAGTCAGAAGACGAAGATAAAAGACCCAAGGTGTTGATTTATCATGACTCCATTTTGACAGAGGTGGATCCACACAGGCTCGGAGAAGGGTATGGGTTCAACGCAAAAAAGATCAAAACATCAACAACCAAAGAACTAGAAAAAGACTTAGAAATCAACCAAAACACAGAAGTTGTTGTCATCCACGTCGGATTAAATGATCTCAGAAGCTCAGATGCACTCTCACCGTCAGAAAAGATTGTTCACGCTGTAAAAAATAATCAGAAAAAAACATCCTAACTGTCGAGTTGCCATCAGCAAGGTCTGCACCAGTAAAAGTACAGAATTACAGAAAAAATGAAAACTCTTAAACTGCATGTTATTCATGCATGTTATTCATGCAACTACATGAAGAAAGCAATGTATCCTTTATGGGACATGACACAATGAGACCTGAAATACATCTCCGTGATGAAGTACACCCAAACAATAAAGGTTCCAGTATCATCGCAGCAAACATCGGACTTCACATAAACCAGATGCTCTGGGAAATCCCCAAAAATAACAAACGGAAGCAAAGCCTGTACAACAAAAGCAAGATACAACGTGGAAGCTACTACTCAAGAACGGGACAAAGACCAAGCCCAGAACAAAGAAGAGGATATAATGACATCAAAAAACAACAACTGGGAACCCGAAATACAATCGGCATCAGACGGAACAATGCCTATGTAAACCACCATGAGATTGACAAGCATCCAATTAGAAATCGTCCTTTTGATTCTTCAAACATCAACAGAGGTCAGTACAATGACATTCCATTCTTCAAAAGAGAACAATCTTTGGAAAAATACAGGAGTTACAGATCATGGTACGACGAACACAACACGAGGAGGAACAGGTATTTGCCACACAACAGGGAGAGATACACAACAGGTATTTGTCACACAACAGGGAGAGATACACAACAGGTATTTGCCACACAACAGGGAGAGATACACAACAGGTATTTGCCACACAACAGGGAGAGATACACAAGACAAGATGAGAACTCACACAGATTTGACTTCTTTCTTTCTTTATTTGGTGTTTAACGTCGTTTTCAACCATTCAAGGTTATATCGCGACGGGGAAAAGGGGGAGATGGGATAGGGGAAAGGGGGGAGATGGGATAGAGCCACTTGTTAATTGTTTCTTGTTCACAAAAGCACTAATAAAAAAATTGCTCCAGGGGCTTGCAACGTAGTACAATTTATTCTCCCCTCTGCTTCTTTACCTCTGTAAACTTGTAGAGCTAGTTATTTTTCGATAATGACCCAGCAACCAAACAAATAACGACCCAGCAACAGCCTGAATCCTCGATAGTGCAATGGGTTGAGAAGTTGTTCTGTTTCGGTACTACTTTTTGCGACTGAAAAGTTCCGAACGCTCTAATGTACGAAGTATACATCTCTGGAGCAAACAATACAAACATACCGCATTTAAATTAACAACTACAGGTCTGAACACATGAATCTCCATATAAAATCCATGAGTTCGGTTGTTTTCTGAATCTAGATCTGCCGTGCTCAAACGTTCATCACAAGCAATTTCACAAGGCAAGTAACTCATACTTTGTCTAGCGACAAGAGTAGTTCCCCTTCTTTTCACTCAGTTTCTTCGACAACAGACTGCAATCCGACGGTCAGTTTTCAACAATATTTCATTTAATAAACAGATCACACGCAACCAAATGCACACATCTCATCAATTTAAACAACATAAAGCGGTTTCATACACTATTTTTCCCAGAAAACTGAACTTCATACAGTTTTTAACGTTGGAACACGGGTGCAAAAGTTCGTCTGCTAGTCCCATTTGACGAAAGAACATTATCCTAAGCGATACCAAAACATATACAGAACACACAATATCTGCCTTTGCCGCCACAGCAGAATAACAGCATATCTGTGTACTTGATTTTAGTTCAAAATAGGAAAACTGACAAGAAGTGTTAACAGAATGGAGTGATTTGCACGGAACTATACAACCGCGCATTAATCGATCGCCTGCGCAGGTTGACTGGTTGAGTGAATAGGATTCGATCAAACTTTCGCAAAAAAAAAAACTCCTCTTTTCTTTGAATAACTGAAGAAAGGAGGAATAAAGAGGTTACACACCTCGTCTCAGTGATTATAAAAAATAATGGTCTCAGTTCGCCGTCATGAAAAAGCTCGCTAAAGCTCGCATTTTTCATGATCCGCTAACTTCGACCATTATTTTTAATAATCACTGAGACTCGGCATGTAACCTCTACATATGACCTTACTGGGAGAATGCAAGTTTCCAGTACAAAGGACTTAACATTTCTTACATACTGCTTGACTAAAATCTTTACAAACATTGACTATATTCTATACAAGAAACACTTAACAAGGGTAAAAGGACCGTTAGTCGCCTCTTACGACATGCTGGGTAGCATCGGGTAAATTCTTTCTCGTCTCAACCAATATGGGACTCCCCCTAACCCGCGGGGGGGAACAGATTTGACTACAATCAACCTTTACATTATGACAACAGAGGGAACATGAGCTCACGAAGGGAAGGGTACTGGAGATATTAACTCTCTCGCCTAACATTACACAAACGTAAAACAAGCCTGGAAATGAATTTGCTGAACCACTAAATCCATTGTTCAATTTACATCAAAAATATCTGAAACAAAGTTTTCATTTTTGAACTTTAAAATCGTTTTCAGGGGTCAACACTAACTTATTTGGCCTGGGGCCACACTGGCCCCAGAGATGGAAATTGCTGGGGCGGAAAACAAAAATCTGGGGCCCACTCTTATTCATGCTAAGTATATATATATATATGTTGGAATAAGGTATATATACCTTCAGAATCCCCACTTTTTCCAAGTGGTTCTCCACTATAAGATCTGCACGGACGGCAATGCATTGATTGTCTGTTTTACTTCATCGTACTGAAGCCAGGGAAATTCTTTCAACCATTATTTTGACATTGAAATTACGACAGCGCTTCGCGCTTTTGGCTGCATCGGTCTCCTTTTTCGTTTCTCTCCACCCTGTTCTTCATCTTCATTTCCATGTCTTTTTACACCAGGGAAGTGTCGCCACATTTTGCGTTTGGAATTTGAAGGCGATACTTATCTCTCACGCTAAAGAGCGCAATCTGGGAGTTATTTCCCTTGCGGCATTGTCCTTCGACGATTTCAATTTCTTTTTCTTGACTGCGGCATTGATCGTAACGCAAATTTCAGTGACGACTTTGACTGGCGATTTTTAGTGATTGGCTCTGGCATTAGAATTTTCGGTTTGTCATTGTTGGAATTTATCTTGGGGCGGAGTGGGCCCCAAGCTCCGGCAATGTGTGGGGCGGAACACAAAACTCTGGGGCGTTCCGCCCTCCGCCCCCGCTAGTGTCGAACCCTGGTTTTGCAATTTGTTGTGTGATTTTGTGATGAACAATGTCAAAACAATTACTTCAAATATTGTCATGGAATGTAAAAGGATACAGAGAAACCATTGATGGATTAAAAACAAACAAACTGGAACTTCCGGAAATCACAGAAGAATTTGATAAATATGACATCATCTTCCTACAAGAAACACATTTAGACAGAGACAATGCAAAGAATGTTCACATACCAAACTTCGCACCTGGTGTACACTACACAAGAATGAAAAGAAAAAATGCTTCAAGTACATCTGGAGGAATATCCTTATTTATCAAAGAACATTTACGACAATGTGTTAGCATTTTACCAAAAAGTAATTGTGATATGGTTTGGATAAAAATACGAGATGTGCAAGCCAATAGTAACTTTTTTATTGGATGTGTGTATATTCCTCCTCTGACTTCTTCGTTTGGAAAAGACAACAGCTTGGATATTTGGGACAGACTAGAAGAAAACATTGAAGAATTTGCAACAAAAGGTGACATCATTTTGTGCCGTGATTTCAATGCTAGAACACCTCAGGCTGCAGATGACATCACAATGGACAGTGATACCAGTTCATATCATCTGCCGAAGAATTATATGTTTGATTATTTACACAATCGAATATCAATGGATAACTCAATACACAAAATTGGAAGGAGGTTGATATCAATGTGCATAGATAATAGTTTATACATTTTAAATGGGAGGATTTTGGGAGTTCTGAATGGACAATTTACATGCTTTAATCAACATGGTAGTAGTGTTGTGGATTACTTTATTTGTTCAAAAAACAGAAAACAAGACGTTCTTAGAATAAAAGTTCATCCCTTCAATGATTACTCAGATCATTGTCAAATAGAATTGAATATATTTATATCCGGACTTATGAAGAAAAGCAAAATCTTGTCTAAAAATTCCAATTCTTTAAACTCATTACCAAGTGACAATGAAACAAAAACAGAATACAGATGGGATGATTTATCAGAAGTAAAATTCATAAAAGCAATTAATCTACCATGGAGATCAGATTGTTAATTTGGAAAAAAATATAAACAACAATATTATAAACGAATCACTGCCTTCTAATGAAATAAATTCGATGGTCAACGAAATGACAGGGATTATAAAATCAGCTGCAGATATAAGCCTCAACAGAAATATTAAAATACAAAAGAATAGGAAAAAAGCGAATAAAAAATGGTTTGATAAAGATTGTCATAAATACAAAAAAGATATAAAATCAATACTTAACGCTTTAAATAGACAACCATTTAATAAGTATTTACAACAAAAATACTTTGCAAAAGTCAAAATTTACAATAGTTTGATAAAGTCAAAGAAACGCACATTTAAAGATGTATTGGTAAATAAATTAAATGATGATTTTAATAAAGATCCAAACACTGCATGGAAAATCTTAAAGTATTTACAAACAATGGGTGAGAGAAGTACTAAAACTCACCATATAAATACTTCAAAATGGATGTCTCATCTTGAAAAACTAATTGGGACAGAAACCCAGGTGATGCAAGAACAGAGAGAAAAGATAAATCAGGAACTAAACGATATAAAAATGTGTCCCTACAATTCTTTATCAATATTGGATAGAACAATTTCAGACAAAGAAATTAAAGATGCATGTTATCATCAAAAGAATAAAAAATCTCCAGGAAAAGATGGAATCACTAATGAAATGATTAACCTTTGCCGGATGCCGCTTTTGACTACACACTCCCGACGATGCGGGTTTGTCTGAACCCATACATTTGAAAGAGGGTTTTTACCGTTTATTCCTCTAACGACGATGCGGGTTTGTCTGAACCCATACATTTGAAAGAGGGTTTTTACCGTTTATTTCTCTAACGACGGGGTGGGTTCAGGGAAACCCACAGCGCTACTTCAGTGGTTGCATCGAGTTTCTCCCTTCACCGACCTCTTGCAGGGGAGGGAGAGGGGGAGGGAAAGGGGGAGGGAGAGACTGAGAGAGACTGAGAGACTAAGAAAGAGAGAGAGAGAGAGAGAGAGAGAGACTAAGAAAGAGAGAGATCTAGAGAGACTAAGAAAGAGAGAGAGAGAGACTAAGAAAGAGAGAGAGAGACTAAGAAAGAGAGAGAGAGAGAGACTAAGAAAGAGAGAGAGTCTAAGAAAGAGAGTGAGAGACTAAGAAAGAGAGAGAGAGAGACTAAGAAAGAGAGAGAGGGAGACTAAGAAAGAGAGAGAGACTAAGAAAGAGAGAGAGAGAGACAAAGAAAGAGAGAGAGACTAAGAAAGAGAGAGAGAGACTAAGAAAGAGAGAGAGAGAGACTAAGAAAGAGAGAGAGAGACTATGAAAGAGAGAGAGAGAGAGAGACTAAGAAAGAGAGAGAGAGACTAAGAAAGAGAGAGAGAGACTAAAAAAGAGAGAGAGAGAGACTAAGAAAGAGAGAGAGAGACTAAGAGAGAGAAAGAGAGACTAAGAAAGAGAGAGAGAGAGACTAAGAGAGAGAGAGAGAGAGACTAAGAAAGAGAGAGAGAGAGAATAAGAAAGAGAGAGAGAGAGAGACTAAAAAAGAGAGAGAGAGACTAAGAAAGAGAGAGAGAGAGAGACTAAGAGAGAGAAAGAGAGAGAGACTAAGAAAGAGAGAGAGAGAGAGACTAAGAGAGAGAGAGAGAGAGAGAGAGACTAAGAAAGAGAGAGAGAGACTAAGAAAAAGAGAGACTAAGAAAGAGAGAGAGAGACTAAAAGAGAGAGAGAGAGAGACTAAGAAAGAGAGAGAGAGACTAAGAAAGAGAGAGAGAGAGACTAAGAAAGAGAGAGAGACTAAGAAAGAGAGAGAGAGAGACTAAGAAAGAGAGAGAGAGAGAGACTAAGAAAGAGAGAGAGAGAGACTAAGAAAGAGAGAGAGAGAGAGACTAAAAAAGAGAGAGAGAGACTAAGAAAGAGAGAGAGAGAGACTAAGAGAGAGAAAGAGAGACTAAGAAAGAGAGAGAGACTAAGAGAGAGAGAGAGAGAGAGACTAAGAAAGAGAGAGAGACTAAGAGAGAGAGAGAGAGACTAAGAAAGAGAGAGAGAGACTAAGAGAGAGAGAGAGAGAGACTAAGAAAGAGAGAGAGAGACTAAGAAAGAGAGAGAGAGAGAGACTAAGAAAGAGAGAGAGACTAAGAAAGAGAGAGAGAGACTAAGAAAGAGAGAGAAAGAGAGAGAGAGGCTAAGAAAGAGAGAGAGAGAGACTAAGAAAGAGAGAGAGAGAGAGAGAGACTAAGAAAGAGAGAGAGAGAGAGACTAAGAAAGAGAGAGAGAGAGACTAAGAAATAGCTAGAGAGAGAGAGAGAGACTAAGAAAGAGAGAGAGAGACTAAGAAAGAGAGAGAGACTAAGAAAGAGAGAGAGAGAGACTAAAAAAGAGAGAGAGAGACTAAGAAAGAGAGGGAGAGAGACTAAGAAAGAGAGAGAGAAAGAGAGACTAAGAAAGAGAGAGACTAAGAGAGAGAGACTAAGAGAGAGAGAGAGACTAAGAAAGAGAGAGAGAGAGAGACTAAGAAAGAGAGAGAGAGAGACTAAGAAAGAGAGAGAGAGAGACTAAGAAAGAGAGAGAGAGAGACTAAGAAAGAGAGAGAGCGAGAGACTAAGAAAGACTGAGAGAGAGAGACTAAGAGAGAGAGAGAGAGACTAAGAGAGAGAGAGACTAAGAAAGAGAGAGAGAGAGAGAGAGAGAGAGACTAAGAAAGAGAGACAGAGAGAGAGACTAAGAGAGAGAGACAGAGAGAGAGACTAAGAGAGAGAGAGACTGAGAGAGAGAGACAGAGAGAGAGACAGACAGAGAGAGAGACAGACAGAGAGAGAGAGAGACAGAGACAGAGAGTCAGATAGACAGACAGTCAGATAGACGGATAGACAGACAGACAGACAGACAGAGCAACTGACAACAGACATACAGACAGAGAGATACGGACAGACAAACAGAGAGACAGACAGTCTCTTGGAGACAAACAGGCAGACAGACACTGTTCCGCCGCTTTGGTAATTATGGGTGTAGCAGAACCCGCGCCGTCGGCAGAGGGATAGTTACAATCACTACTACTCTTTAAAAGTATGGGTATGTGTGAACCCGCGCCATCGGTAGTGTTTATGTAAATTATCATAATCAATTAATTCTGATGTTTTGTCATGTACACACTAAAAATTTGCAGACAGAGAGCAAATTAGGTGTGTGAGAGATACTTAAAATTTCAAAACGATACCTTTAATGGTTCCAGAGTTACAATGATTTTAGTGTGTCTCTGGGTACAGGTGAACCCAGGAAGCACGGCAAAGGTTAAAGCGAGTCTTCCAAATTTGATAGCACTTATAAAAAAAATATTTAATATCGTATTTATGACAGGCGTATATCCAACAAATTGGAAGAATGGTGTAAATATTCCATTATACAAAGGCGGTTGTCCAGCAGATACAAACAATTATCGTGGTATAACATTAGCTAGTACACTGGGGAAAGTTTTCAGCACTATCATCAGTATAAGAATAAACGCATTTTTAGAAAGGGAAAATAAATTGATTTCAGAGCAAGCTGGTTTCAGACAAAACAATAGAACAACAGATCAAATATTCATTATTAAGAAACTTGTAGATCAAGCCCTAAAATTAAGGAATGGCAGGTTGTATGGGTGTTTTGTTGACTTTCAAAAAGCATTTGATAATGTATGGCATGTGTGACGATTTTACCAATTGGTCTAGAGTATAAACGTTTGGTTGAGATACACACAATCTCTTTCTGTGCTGACACTGTACTCTCTTGCCCAAAGAATACACAACAGCGTTAATTTAGTTTGAACAATTTCGTTTATAAGTGGCTAACTATATATTGTTCAAAATTTACAACATCCTCTATTTATCACAGGTTAATTAATAAATAGATGCCCACAATGGGAGAACACAAGTCATTCTTCTTCAAAAGTTTCTGGTGATAAACACAGTTTCTAGAACATATGATGACGATGAGTTATACTTATAGTGTTAGACGCTTAGCTTGAGGTCGAAGAAATAATGAAGACAGGATGACGAACAGCAAATGTTGGGACGACGACGATCCAGTGACGACAGGTCGACGTAGACAACAGGTACATCAGGTTACACCAAGTGGTTATTCTTCATCGACGAACAGGTTAGCGAATTCAGTGTAGATATAGGTATACAAATAAAACAGCTGATCCAATCCTCTGTGAAGAGAATTCAGTGTCTGCACACAAAGTGTAGCATACCGTTAACAAATCGTTCATCTAGTAACATGTAAAATGAAACAGAACATGTTTTCAGCATCTTGAGAAATGGAACACAAATTACCTATTCGTGTCATCTAATTTCTCCAAACGAACAGACAAATGATTACATGAACACACACTAGGATTGGCTTCATCAGAAAGTTACTGATTATGAATCATTTACTAGCCTGCCTCAGTAGAATCTTTCGCACAGGACTTCTTCGGGTCTTGACGAACAGACTGGGACTGATCGTTGGTTTTACGTTACGATTGTTGTCTGTCGCCAAGCAATACCTAGGTTACATTGCTCTCGAATGAACGAGAATGTTAGTAATCATGAAGCAATTCTAAACATTGACATCGCTTCATGCCACTATCGCTGGTGCTCAGCAATAATATTATGTTTATAAGAAATACTTTCCAAACCTTCGTGTTTCCTAGACAAGAGACAGGGTTACGAAAATTACGTCATCGACATTTACAGTGTGACGTCACTATGACGAATACAGTCTCGGCTTACTATCTAAAGAATCTTTGGAGATTCACTGTCTCGATTAGCTTATGCTTATGACGATTTACCGTCTCGGTTGACTATTTGAAGTTTTGAAGACTCGGCTGAATTACCGTGCTGACTGCCACACTAAGAATTCGTTACAGCATGATGCATTGCTAGTCAAATTAAATCGAATAGGAATAACAGGAAAATGTTTTCACATTATCAACAATATATGTATTCTGATGCCACAGTTTGTGTAAAATCCTCTGATGGATACAGTAGGGAACTAATTGTGAAAAAAGGAGTACATCAGGGCAATACATTAAGCCCAACCTTATTCAACATATTCATAAATGATATTACACAAAACTTGTTGGATAATGATTCCCCCAAAATTGAAACTCATTCGAATGATCGAATTTCATGTCTTTTATATGCTGATGATTTAGTTATTTTTTCATCTACAAAGAAAGGCCTACAGCGGAAACTAGATTACTTATATGAGTATTGCCAAAAATGGGGATTACAGATAAACAGAGACAAAATCAAAGTAATAGTAATTTCAAAAATAGATCCAAAGGTGCCAATATATTTTCATTGTGGAGAAGACATTATTCAAACAGCTGAAGAATATAAATATTTGGGAGTTGTACTACATAAAAACGGCAATCTAAATTGAGCACAAGATCATCTGAGCAAACAAGCAAACAAAGCACTTCATGCTTTACGTCGAACGTTCCGTAAAACTGATATTAACATAAAAGTTATGTTACAATTGTATGATAGTTTGATTTCACCAATATCAACATATGGTGCAGAAATCTGGTTTCCACACCAGATTAATACAAATGAACTATTAGATTTATCAAAAATGTTTAAAGAATGCATGACTTGTAAATATCAACATGAAAAAGTTCATTCAAAATTCTGTAAACAAATTCTTGGGGTACATAAGAAAACTATGGTAGTACCAGTACTAGGAGAATTAGGAAGATTCCCAGTTAGCATTACAATAATATGTAATATCATTGCGTACTGGTTACACATATTGGATCTTCCAAAAACATCTCATCTGAGCAAAGTATATAATCTTATGTACACAAAAGGCAGTGAAACATATCCATGGATATCAGTTGTAAAACAATTGTTACAAGTCATTGGATTAGACCATGTGTGGAAAAATCAATCCACTTTTAATGTCAAAAGGGTAAAATATGTTATATGTCAAAAATTGGAACTCCAATATATACAATTCTGGAAAGGTCAAATAAGAAGTTCACCAAAGTTAAATTTTTATAAAAGAAAAATAGTAACAAATTATAAAACGGAACCATATCTGTTATGCATAAAACAAAGAAAATATAAACAATCGTTGTGTAAAACTGAGAATAAGTGCCCACGACCTGAACATTGAAACTGGTAGATACAGCAATACACCTAGGGAAAATAGATTATGTGAAACATGTGGAGTAATAGAAGATGAAATACATTTTCTAGATAACTGCATAGAAAACAACCAATTACGAAAATCTTTCATGAGTGAAATTAATCGACCTATATATCCATATGATGTACCAAGTTAACTTTTGCAAGTAGACAAAGTACAAACTAAATTGGGAGAATTTGTATATAATTGCTTCCCCAAAAAAGAAACAATGTAATCATTTAGTTATTTATCTTCCCGTGTCTTATAAACACTACGTTTCATGACAATAAAGTTTATTCGTATTCGTATTCGTATTCGTATTCACACACACACACGCACACACACACACACACACACACACACACACACACACACACACACACACACACACACACACACACACACACACACACACACACACACACACACACACAAAATGTGTTTATCTCTTTCTCATTGTCTTTGTCTTACTGTTTAACTCTTTCTCATGCATTCCTTTTTCGTCCCACGTCTAAGCCCCCCCCCCCCCCCCCCCCACGAATATTCTTTTACCTGTTGGGCTTCCCTAATCACTTACTTTATATACACAGATATATTTGAATGATGAATCTTTGAAAGTCTGCTGTATCCGCTGCCCCACTGACGTGGCACTGACATGTGCACTGAAGCTGGAGATGACGAAGATTGTAATCCCTTCTCTGCTGATATCTTTATGTGAGGCATGTGCAGCGAGCTGAAATAAAACGGCTCAGGGTGGGTGGGGCAGCCTCGATAAGGGTTGTGACGAATCACTTGTACTAAAAGCTTGGGCTAGACATCTGTCCGCACATATAATGAAATCCCAGTTTTTAGACTCTTTCAGGCAACTCTTTTGGACAGTTATATGCTTGACTCGTGCCCGTTGCCTTTTAAAAGTGACGCATTCATCCGTTATTAGGAGTTCGTTGCGTTCTTTAAAGGAATAATACCTAAGGAAAAAGACCCTAAAGTTGCTTCCAAAGTTTTAGCATACGATTCTTTATTTTAAATAATTCTACCACATAGGTGGACTGCGTTGAAAGAAACTGTTGAAATGCAGCTCTTTTAGTGTGACCTTTTCTTTATTTGGTGTTTAACGTCGTTTTCAACCACGAAGGTTATATTGCGACGGGGAAAGGGGGGAGAGGGGATAGAGCCACTTGTCAATTGTTTCTTGTTCACAAAAGCACAAATCAAAAATTTGCTCCAGGGGCTTGCAACGTAGTACAATATATTACCTTACTGGGAGAATGCAATTTTCCAGTACAAAGGACTTAACATTTCTTACATACTGCTTGACTAAAATCTTTACAAAAATTGACTATATTCTATACAAGAAACACTTAACAAGGGTAAAACGAGAAACAGAATCCGTTAGTCGCCTCTTACGACATGCTGGGGAGCATCGGGTAAATTCTTCCCCCTAACCCGCGGGGGGTTTAGTGTGACCGGATTCTAACGTCACGTCACGGACCGACCACCACCGCCGACCGACGAACGCTGCTAGGTCTCTCTAATAACTTGATATTTTGCGTTTTATTATACTGATTAGTTCGTTCAGTGATATGATACGTTAAATTGTTAGCATCATGCGCGCCGATGTGTTGATGTTGAGCGTGCCCAGGCTTAACACAGGCACAGTCCTTCCCGTGACGAGAGTTCGGCCCACCATCTGAGATCTGCCCCGGTTTGACGTGGGATAAGACGTACCACTGATCCATCCTCATCGACACATACCATAACCCAACAACTTGTGTAAAAGAAAAAGAAAGGTATGTTAATTGTTATAGGAACGTTTAAAGGTACTGAACTTGTCAAATCCAGGTGCACGGAGCCCCTGGGGCTTTTAGTCATACCTCAGGCAGCTATCCGTTAGAAGAACTACCAAGTTTCATTGACTTGCACCCAAAGAGTCAAGAACTGCGATTGTTTTACGAATTAATTTCGTACTCGGACCCGGCTGGTCTTGACCTATTTTTGGATCTAAATTTAGATCAGGTAGATCACCACATCATGCACAAAAAGACACGTCACTAAGCAAACTATGTCAGACGTCATCATGAGTTTGTGTAAAACAAAATGGAGGCCGGAATCACTCAGTTGAATCGAACTCCGACCAAACACCACGTAATAACTAGGTTAATTTATGCACTCGCGTGAACAAGAAACTGTCGAGCTTCACAGATGTCGTCGTTGGGTAGTTTTGGGTTTGTTTTACTACCATAGGAGGATTTTTGAACTGTAAATGCACTCAGCTGCAACAAAAACGCAAAACGAAGGCTGTGAGCTGCACTGTGCCTTTAATTTATGACAAAACAAAACGTTACATTCACTTATCTTCGACCCAGCGGTCTTTTAAGTGGACAGAAAGACAAACACTTATAATACAGAAAGACAAACACTTATAATACAGAAAGACAAACACTTATAATACAGAAAGACAAACACTTATAATACAGAAAGACAAACACTTATAATACAGAAAGACAAACACTTATAATACAGAAAGACAAACACTTATAATACAGAAAGACAAACACTTATAATACAGAAAGACAAACACTTATAATACAGAAAGACAAACACTTATAATACAGAAAGACAAACACTTATAATACAGAAAGACAAACACTTATAATACAGAAAATAAACTTATCTGACAGATTGTCCAGAAACTCGCTCAGAAGCGAGACCTCTTTTTGAGCAGTGAATGTAATGTTTTGTTTTGTCATTAATTAATCGTTCCAATAACATACCTTTCTTGTTTTTTTATTCTGATTTTTGTTTAACGTTGGCAGTCTATTTATTTTTGGATTTAAAAACGTGTGTGCTTTCTGTGTAGAGTGAAAACGTTTTTATGAACTGACTTCTCAACGGACATTATCGAAATCTGTAAAAGTAATTCATCATCAAATCCTCACGGCACAGGAACAAGCTTGTTTTTGGTGTGGATGTCGTTATCCAATGTAACAGCCTGGCCAGACCTGGCTTGGTGCGTGGAATCGTTGTCCCGTGAAGTACTGTGCCCTTCACACTCGCGAGGCATTCTGATCATCATCGCTCAACGGCTATCGCCAGTTATCTCTCTGACCGGACGCTAAAGTCCTACGCGAATCTATCAAAACAAAAATACAGAGTTATCTCCCATATGTTGTTCACGAGCAGTGTTCGCGAGACAAAAATGATTGCAGATTGGCCGACTTCGACAGTGATCTCCGTTCTGTTCTTCACAGTTATGATAAAGACATCGTTCTAAGGTCAAAACAAGTCGAAATTTTGGGACTGCTGCCGGAAGGAGACCGTAATATATGGTTGCATCACTGTCAAAAAATCGTCTGCTCCAGCGAGCGCCGAAACCAAACGGTTGATTATCACGTGACACTTTTGCCATATTTAGAGTTGTTTGCACAGTAAATACAGCCGCGAAAAATAGCTCGCTTGAAACTGTTTTACATAACAATTCCTTTGTAATTTAAAAATCACACAACACCATGAAAAATCATTATCGACGAACGCGAATTTGCTTACATCCATAACACATTACGAAAAGATCTAAATATGTAAAAAAAAAAAATATAAAAAAAAAATCGATTTCCTCGCCAGACAAGAAAAACCAAGGCATCCGGCCTGTCAGGGATAGAATGAGCCGAACTCACTTTGACCTGAGTTCAGGATGACTCGCGAGGCTACAGCCGGAGTAGGGACACTGTCATCCCAATCGGAAGATTACGCGTACGACCGTTTTCGATCATCCCGCCATTATTATTCTAGGGCGCTCAAACCCCAATGGAAACAATGTTCACCAACATGCTTGTGCCCTGTTGATCTCTGATCAACTTCTTTTCTTGTTTTATTCTGTCTTCGAGGAAGACGCGGGCCGATGTGTTCGGTATGCTTTTCTTCCCTTTGTTGTCTGCACCACGTGTTTTCTCCACACCATGTTGTCATCACACTATGTTGGTACCGGAGGTGTTGCCCACCGTGGCTCGTGTGAATGACTCACCTTGAGCTGAAACTGCACTGGAAATTGAAGTGTTCCGCTTTTGAACGCACTTTGTTGTAACCAGTTTTGAAGACAGTGTGACATTGTACCTAATTGTACTGGCGAGAGTAGCACAAATGGTAACACTTCACTTTACAGTGTGACATTGTACCTAATTGACCCTTCCACTTGAGCCCATGTCAAGACAGTTTACGGTCCCAGTGCATGCTTTCTGTGCACGGTTGACATTTGTTTTATTAATTGGTTTTGTTAGGGGCCACCGATGTCAATTTGCGAAATGAATTGAACGTAAAAGTTGAACTCTGCACAGGAAGCTGTTGGCGTGTGTCCCGAAGGCTGTCCTTCACTGATCCCGACATCATATCGCCAAGACTTCGTCAAGTCTTTTTTCTGTCGACAGATTTAGTGTCGAAGCTTCGTGCAGCGAGCTTCGTGAAGTAAACTTCGGTCAATTAATATCAGTCTTTAAGGAAGGATGCCCTTCTCACACAAGAGCCATAGTAGATCTTTGGTGGTCCACATGCATGGTTCCTTACACGTGAAGGGTTGTACAAGTATCAGTGAGGTAAACGACACCGCGAATGAGTGTTCTCTGGATCTTCACTCCGTCATTCAGCGCGTCTACCTCTGGCTTGCCTCTTCTCTTTGTAGCACCTTTACTTGATTAGAACAGCATCTTTGACTCCTGACGAACGTTATGATTGAGACATTGAGTGCAGTGTCACAAGAGCCCCGAGGAATGACGTTGACCTGAAATAAAACACATTGGTTGGAGTAACCGAGTGCCTCGGGTAAGTAGCTTGCAGGTGGAGAAATTTTTGTTCATGGGCGATTTCTGTGACGTATGTACCACGTGACAGGAAGTCGCCGTTGGTCTCGGCAAAGAAACTAAAATGCAGTGTGTGATCTCGGTGAGACTGAAAGAGAGAGAGCGACAGATACACACAGTGATTCAAGGCGCACAACTCTAGTAAAGTTGTCGTAGCACGTCCGTCTATGGCCAAAGTGATCCCTGTTCGATTCCCGGCATGGGCGGTCTTTTTTTTTTTTAAATTCTTGTTTACTATTGTTTATTATGAACGTTTTAATGTTTTATTTTACTCTAATAATTTTTTTAATTGTGTAAAATAAATAAATAAATCTTTTTTTTTATTTTTTTTTTTTTAATCCAAGTGATCCCGGTGGAAAGCGATTCGTCTATGGCCAAAGTGATCCGGGTTCGATTCCCGGCATGGGCGGTCTATTTTTTGTTTTGTTTTGTTTTTTTAAATTCTTGTTTACTATTGTTTATTATGAACGTTTTAATGTTTGATTTTACTCTAATAATTTTTTTAATTGTGTAAAATAAATAGATATATATATATATTTTTTTAAATCCACGTGCACAAGACAAAAACTTTCATACTGGGGGAGCGAGCCAGTCTCAAGAGTACTCGGGTCCAGCGCCAGCGTTTTTTTTATAAGAACTTGGAGTGATTGCGAATTTGCGCGTTTCTCGTGAGTGCTTTCGAAGTTTTGTAATTTGATTTTCCCCAGCGAGTGTTCTTTGGAGGGCACTAGACTGTGATTGCTGGTGCATGTTTTTATTTTTGTTTTTCGTTGTTTGTTTCCGTTTGTAGTCTGTGGTCAAATACCTCACAATGTGCTCAAACAAATCACAGGCACAGGAAATGAACAAGAAGAAGTGTGTCACAAGAATTTGAATTCTTACAAAAACATGTGTATGAGTTCATAGACTACCACTGTCGAACCCTTCACTGTACAATGTAAATGAGTACAAAATATAGTCGTCAGTTTGGGAGACATTGTAGAGCACAGGTGAACTTTATCACAAACGGACAACACAAAAAGTACTTTATTTTCAAACTTGAAAGTTTGTTGTCTATTTTTACCAGGGTCTTTCAAACAAACAATAACATGTGTATTTTTTATGTGAAAAAATTGATCTATTTTAACATTGTTGTACTTAAAATCTTAACATCTGCTAACAATTTGCGTATGAATATTTTTTATTCCTGCAGTAGAAGGGAAGAAATCAACCTGTGGAAGACGTGCTGTGGTTTGTCTCCCTTCCTTCGAAACCGAAACCGAAACCGTCTGTAACGCTTACAGGGCCTCATAGATATCAGAGTCAACTCTCTCTCCACCCCCCCCCCCCCCCGCCCCCGACACCTCCACGCATTCAGGGTAACGGCTTGTACGGCGTGTTACTTCAACATAATATGATAATAATAATAATAATAATAACTTCAACAAGTATTTTTTGGAAAAAAAATTAACCTTAACAAGGCCTCAACACAACAGCGCTTCCTGGAATTGCATGGCTGTTACCGGGAAATGTACTGGGTCAAAGGTCCGCCTGACTCGAAAATTTACTGGGGAAAAGACAGTGACTGCAAAAAATCGTGTACTTCATGATTGGTACAATGGCCAACACAAATGTTGTCGGATCAAGTCTACTTCCATTCTTTAGATGGTATATGTTTTTTCAAAGAAATAGTCTTTTACATTGACTACTGCCCTCCCAGGAAACCTGGCCACATCCTCAACAAAGTCAGCCAGAGCTTCGTTTAAGTGTGACAATGGGTCATATAATTGGTGCTACATTACTAGCATTCAAATGTGTATTCATGGCAACAGCATTTTGCCATTTACAACAGTTTCACTAACACTGTATTCTTTCTTGCTTTATTATTTTGTGACTCAGTGATAATTTTAAATAAAGTTATTTGCATCATACACTTTGATTTCATTCATTTCTATAACTACTTTTACTACTTCCCTTCTACACTGTGACATGCCACTGTATCACGCTCATTCAGACCAAAAACAATACCATTCCTACCTGTTGCAACGTCTATCGCTCGCTCTGTCTTTTGGTTCCTTGGTTGATCGATCGGTTTCTTGGTGGAAAACATATTTCTGTCACCAATACCAGTATTATTGCATCACTTCCATAAAGGTAGAGTAGCCTATGCAGGATCCCACACACCCGGCTGGTCATCTCTTCCAGCCTCTGCTCTCGGGGCGCAGGCTCAGAACCCTCAGATGCCGTACGGCAAGACTCAGAAACAGTTTCTACCCCCAGGCTGTCCTGGCTTTTAATAACCGGTAAATGAACTCTACAGATTGTGACACGTTTTAGGATGCTCTAGGAGTATGGTTTTAGTAGCTGACATTGCATACTGTGATATATAGAGTGGGTTTTAGTATGGTGACACCACTGTGACGCGATGAAGCCAGACTATGTTTTAGCAGCTGGTTATATTACCGGAATACACATCTAGTATGTTTTAGTAGTTTTAGTCGTTCTTTAACCACTGTGATGTGTTGGAAGAGTTTATTTTTATGTGCTGTTTTAGAGGTACATCTTATCAGTATGGAACATGTTCAGTTCTTACAGTAGTTGATAGTGGGGGGGGGGGGGGGATCCTATCTTATTCTGCGTACTTTTATTGTGGTTCCGATAGCTCTTAGAGTTTCATAGTTCTCACCATGTCTGTATAGTGTATGTATTAGTTACTGTGATACCAAATTGTCTTACCCATGTATGTATGATGCTATGCGCCAGAGATGTATGAATGCTATTTATTTCTGTTTTTATCACACAGCAAGCTGCTTTCCTCGTGTATTTTTTATGTTCATTCATGTATTGTACACTTGGCAATAAATTATCTATCTATCTATCTATCTATCTTCTTCCTTTCTGTTAAGCCAATAGGTCTTATTCATTATTGAGCTCTTATTCATTATTGCATTACTTTCACAACAATCTTCTTCCTTGATATTGCGATAGTTGTTATCTCCCATTTATGTACAAACGCCGAAAAGACAATTTAACAGGACACATCAACACTATTATTTTGTTTACCTGTACCAACAGGTGTACAACTTCCTGTTTCTTTGATATTGTCAATGTTTCGGCCCGTGTTGATCCTGGGATCAACTGAATTTCTTGTAAGATAATGGGACGGGCTGCTTATGGAAGAGGGCAAGAGTTTAGCAGACACAACATGCGCGCACGTGTGTGTGTGTGTGTGTGTGTGTGTGTGTGTTTGTGTGTGTTTGTGTGTGTGTGTGTGTGTGTGGGTGCGCGCTCGAGTGAGTGAGTGAGTGCGTGCGTGCGTGCGTGATGTATATAAACTTCGGCGCCTTCTCAACGTATATGAAAACAAGTGGACGTATCATTAAGCGAGACATCGCATGGTGGTCACAAAAAAAGAAACATTTACATTATCACAATACACTCCCAGTTTCTAAATGTATTGTTATGGGCAAAGCAGGATCTTGAGATCCCTTTATTATTTGAACATAGTGCTAGAAGGCAGCAGTAGCAGTAGATACCACGATTATTGTTAATGATAGAGATCAGGGCTGCTATATCAAACGACAGACTTTTAAAACTCAATTTTAGTGCAAATTGTTTTCATTGTGATGCATATCATCAGTATTACTTTTTATTTGTTTTTATTTGACATTGCTAAACAATTTTCCTGATCGAAGACACTGAATTCTTTAAATTGAGTCACACATTTCAAGTTGTTAGGTTATAATGAAAGCAGAAACGGTTTTCTTTCAATTGTTAGTCACGTTTACATGTTATTTCGTATGGTTATGTAGCAGCACACGAAGAACCGAAATAACCCTCTAAAGAAGGTGAGAAGCCGGCTTCAATATTTAAAAAAAATTAACCTAATTTTCGTGGTATGTCAGCTAAAGTTCATGGTAACTCGAGGGCCAAGTCCACAGCACCACAACAAGCACCACGGCCACCACTAAGTCACCCATCACTGTACCCGCTGTTTACTCGCCCTATCCCCGCGCTGATGTGTTTACCGTTAACTGCTCGTCACTGATGTTTCAAACGGCTGTTGGAGGCCGCGATGAGGCCTGAAGAGAGAGTAAACGGCCTGAGAGCGAGCTAAACGACCTCTTTCCAGCGGCCCATGTGGCCTGTAGTATACTGTGCACAGCGCACACCGGACACAGCCATTGCACGTGAAGCGCGCTATCAAAGGCAGTGTACGCTGTAGATGTTGTTGTCTTACAACCTGGTCCACGATGCCTGGCTTTTCAGGACGGCTTTTGAAGTGATGGGGAACAGTGCATGGCTTGGGCAAACAGCTGGCCTGTGGTGGGGGAGTTGTCTTCAGGTTGTGAGGGCAAACAGCTGGCCTGTGGTGGGGGAGTTGTCTTCAGGTTGTGAGGGCGAGGAAGGTCCTGTAATGAGTTCTGGTTGCAGTCACTGAGCGTTGTAGTTCTATTTGTAGTTCAACGGCTGCCGCGTCAGCAAGGTTATGTCAAGTTCAATATGCAAGCCAAACTTGATCACCATCCCCAGTGAGAACTAGCAGCATCTTTTAAAAAATGTAACAAAAGAAATAAAGAAAGAAAGCAAGAAAGAAAGAAAAGAAAAGAAAGAAAAAAAGAAAGACTTGAAAGAAAGAAAAAAGAAAAGAATGAATGTATGGATGAATGAATGAATGAATGAAAGAGATAACGAAAAAAAGACTGAAAGAAAGTAAGAAAGAAAGATACGAGCAAAAAAAACACGCAAACAGCTGTATTAAAGCTATATCTGCCTACGATTCTTTGTCGCTGCCTCTTTTAAGAATAAAGACACACACGCACACACACACACAAACAACAACACACACTAACGCTCTCGCCGGCGCGTGTGCCCGGTCCGATGAAAAAAACAACTTTGTCTGTTGCTTTACTTTGAATCCATTCTACCAACTCCTTGAAACAAAGTTCCTTAACTGACCTATCAGTTTCAAACGGAGAGAGGTGCCCCTGTCGTCATCGTTCTTATAATTCAAAGAATTGGTATTGAAGACAAAGCACAACCTCGAATCTCTTATCTTGTATCCTCTCTGTCTGTCCGCTGTCCTTCCCACCCCACTCAAACCCAAGTCGACTCCCGCCCTCAGTGCAACTTGCTGGACACAGCGGTGTAGAGGAATGATGTGAAGATAACATAGAGCAATGGTCAGCAGAGTGCAGGGGGAAAGGACCCCGTTTAGCCAATTACATGTAGCCCTTCCTGGTCTGTCAATGTCTTCACCAATCAATCAGCTATGAAAGAAACAAGGGTATCCATGCAGTCTTTGCAAAAAGGCGCTTAATTCAATGGAACTATAGAAACAAACAAACAATATTTTTCCTAGCAAGAAATGAGCCGCTTTACCAGAATCATGCAACGTCTCAATCTGTTTGGCTCTGCGACTCATTTTACGGTTTAAGATTTCTGCAGCTAGCGCAGACACATACGCCGTTCTCCTAACTTTGCACACTCCCTTGCTCCTGTGATGGTCGTGTCATCACAGTGGATATTTTCGAGAAGACTTTCATTATTCCGAATATTTGTGAACAGGGTCTGGTGTTACCGATCGTACCTGGTATGTCATACGTTCTTCCTGTATATCCTTGAAATCGTTCTAACTTCTCGCACTGCCTATACACTGAGCGTGTGATTTTATCTTTGACTGTTTGTAAGGTGCGATAGTTCCATAAATGTACTTCTCTTACATACATGCATTTGCTTTGGAAAGTTGGTCGCAGTGAGCAGACAGTTAGTTATATAAATTACGGGGAGATTGATCGACCGAATGTTTAATCCGAAACCGAGTTCATCATATTTTTCCGTCTCAGATTGGCGATGAAACAGCGTGTTCAACCCACAGAGATATAGAATAGAGCCACCAAGCGCTGTGCTGGCAGGGGAAACGATTGCAGCTACCGGGCCGCCATTTCGCTGTGCCCATCCCACAGCCTGACCAGTGTACATTTCAGTGGGAATGTGGCACACTGGGCTTCTTATCTCAGTCGGTTGATTAGAATCAGCTGGCATAATGTTATTGAGTAATGAAGAAACTATTCAGAAAATAATATGATCTGTTAGTGGCGGTACCTGGTGGATGGAAGGGGGAGAATGGTATTTCTTACCGCATACTAAATACGTTACACTGATCGAAAGAGCGAAAAAAAACGGGCGCACAGTCACACACACGAACGAACGAACGAACACACACACACACACACACACACACACACACACACACACACACACACACACACACACACACACACACACACACACACACACACACACACACACACACACACACCTGAGACAGAGACTGTCAGACAGATTGAGACAAAAAGGTTATACGAAACCAAGAACATTAATTGTATAACAATTGAAAAAAATGATGCAAAACCAGTTAGTGTCACAAGAGAAGCCAATCAGACGAAGCAAACATCAAGATGACAAAGTTAAACAAATTTGTAGATGTTATTCATAAACCTCTCTCTCTCTCTCTCTCTCTCTCTCTCTCTCTCTCTCTCTCTCTCTCTCTCTCTCTCTCTCTCTCTCTCTCTCTCTCTCTCTCGCATGATGTCTCTCTCTCTCTCGCATGATGTCTCTCTCTCTCTCTCTCTCTCTCTCTCTCTCTCTCTCTCTCTCTCTCTCTCTCTCTCTCTCTCTCTCTCTCTCTCTCTCTCTCTCTCGCATGATGTTGAAAAAGTGCAAGCTGCACTATACCACTTAATTCACATCAATTAACTCGCAATTGACCTCAATGCAATGATGTGTTTTCACTTAAGTTATCTGTTAAAATGTAGAATTTTAGTTTTTCTATTTTCTATTTTATTGAGTCACTTGAGAAAAAGTGACTCTATGTAATCGGTCAGTGTTAGTCTGTCCGGCCGGCCGGCCGGCCGTCTGGCCGGCCGTCTGGCCGGCCGGCCGTCCGTAGACACCACCTTAACATTGGACTTTTCTCGGAAACTATCAAAGCGATCCGGCTCATATTTTGTTTAGTCGTGACCTCCAATGACCTCTACACTTTAACGATGGTTTCGTTGACCTTTGACCTTTTTCAAGGTCACAGGTCAGCGTCAAAGGAAAAATTAGACATTTTATATCTTTGACAAAGTTCATCGGATGTGATTGAAACTTTGTAGGATTATTCTTTACATCAAAGTATTTACATCTGTAGCCTTTTACGAACGTTATCAGAAAAACAAGGGAGATAACTAGCCTTTTCTGTTCCGCAACACACAACTTAACGTTGGGCTTTTCTCGGAAACTATAAAAGTGACCGGGCTCAAATTTTATGTGAACGTGACTCCCAGTGACCTCTACACTTTGACGTCTGCTTTGGTGACCTTTGACCTTTTTCAAGGTCACAGGTATGTCTTGAAGGAAAAAAATTGAAATATCATATCTCTGAAACTATTCATCGGATTTGATTCAAACTTTATAGGATTATTCTTTACATCAAATTATTTACATCTGTATTGTGTTGTGAATAGCAATTTCTTCCTGTCCATCTGATGCCTCATATAATATTCAGAACTGCGAAAGTGACTCGATCGAGCGTTTGCTCTTCTTGTTTATCTTGTATTTTTATTTCATTTTTTTAGTTAGTCCCTCTTTATTCATCTTTTGGATGAGAAAATCCGAGGTCCCTTCGTGTACACTACATTGGGGTGTGCACGTTAACGATCCCACGATTGACAAAAGGGTCCAGGAAAGGGTCTTTCCTGGCAAAATTGTATAGGCATAGATAAAAATGTCCACCAAAATACCCGTGTGACTTGGAATAATAGGCCGTGAAAAGTAGGATATGCGCCGAAATGGCTGCGATCTGCTGGCCGATGTAAATGCGTGATGTATTGTGTAAAAAAAAGTCCATCTCACACGGCATAAATAAATCCCTGCGCCTTGAAAATGTGCGCGATATAAATTGCATAAAATAAAAATAAAAAAATAAAAAAATAAATCCCTGCGCTTAGAACTGTACCCACGGAATACGCGCGATATAAGCCTCATATTGATTGATTGATTGATTGATCTTTAGGGCGAGGGCTGGATGTACAAAAGCAGACTACTGCTTAATCTACTACCCTCGTTAAATAAAGAATTGTCATTGTCTCTCTCTCTCTCTCTCTCTCTCTCTCTCTCTCTCTCTCTCTCTCTCTCTCTCTCTCTCTTTCGCCCCCACCCTTCTCCACCTCTCTGTCTCTCTCTCTCTCTCTGTCTCTGTCTGTCTGTCTGTCTGTCTGTCTGTCTGTCTGTCTGTCTGTCTGTCTGTCTGTCTCTCTCTCTCTCTCTCTCTCTCTCTCTCTCTCTCTCTCTCTCTCTCTCTCTCTCTCTCTCTCTGTAAATGAAACAAATCTTTGCCGTAATAAGAAATGCAATAGTGACATCAAAGCTAAATTTGTCAATTTAAGTCAGTATACACGAGTGACACAAAAACGATATCCATTTGAGGGTGGGGGTGTCTGTAAAAGGGGGTTTCCATTGTAAAAGAAACAGCAATTTGATAAATGATACATTTGTTTTCGAACCAAACAAGTCGGCTGAAATCATGTCAAAGCTAAATTCTTTAAATCCGAGCATTATACACAGAAGAGTACTCAAAAGAAGAATGTACAACAAGCTTATTAAAATCAGTGAAACATGTCAGTGTCAGTATCAGTCAAACAAACCTGACATCTTTCAGCCAAAATCTTTAATACATGATTAAGTACAAACACATGAGTGAACTTATTTATGAACGATACATCAATCTCATCATTAAAACATGAGTATTTCAAACGAATCTGAATTGTTGAAGTCGATTGTCCTCCATACAATAAATATACAATATAATTGAAAGTAAAACTAAAGAAAAAGCAGTGCAGGCAAAATGGTCCCACTGAAAACCGACTGAGAGAGAGAAGAGAGAGAGAGAGAGAGAGAGAGAGAGAGAGAGAGAGAGAGAGAGAGAGAAGAGAGAGAGAGAGAGAGAGAGGGAGAGAGAGAGAGAGAGAGGGAGAGGGAGAGGGAGAGAAAGAGGAGAGAGAGAGGGGAAGAGAGAGAGAGAGGGGGAGAGAGAAAGAGAGGGTGAGGGAGAGAGAGGGGAAGAGAAAAAGAAAGAATAAGAGAGAGAGAGAGAGAGAGAGAGAGCGAGAGAGAGACTGAGAGAGAGATGTCTTACTACAAAATCAACAGGTTAGTATTTTCAATAATAATAAAATTTAAAAAAGCAAAATTAAGCAGCATACAGACACACGCATCATTATTCTACAACTTTGCTTTTTTTATTAACATGATTATAAGGTTTAAACAAGGTGGTATTGAGATTGTAGCTCTCAAAAAACAAAGACCGGACAGAGCGAAACAGGGTGTGCCAGCGAAAGAATGGGCACACCGCGATGGCCGGCGCGCGGGTCTCGGTTACTGCACGGTTTGCGGCGCTTGGTGGCTCTATTCTATATCTCTGTGGTTCAACCTCATGCCGCGGAACGCCCCGCGCCCTGTGATAAACTGTAATCACCAAACAAACGTTAGAGCGGCAGTCTGAGGCGAGCACAAAAATGACAGTTTATAATTCTGGGTTCCGTACCGAGCTTTCGTTCGTTTTCGTTCTCACAATCTCTACAATATGTAGTGCATAACATACAGTGCAACGACGAACCTTATGTATTGTTTAGTGGTTGTAAATTCTTGAAGCCAGCCTGCTCTGACCAGTGAGAGAGAGAGAGAGAGAGAGACAGAGAGACAGAGAGAGACAGAGACAGAGACAGAGAGAGACAGAGATAGAGACAGAGAGAGACAGAGACAGAGAGAGGTAGAGGCTGTTGTTGTAGTTGTTGCTGTTGTCCCTGTCTTTGTCGTCGTTGTTGTAAATACAAGTTACGGATTGCAAACTTAGAAGCCTTGACAGATTTTTTTCATGCTCGTGAAATAAAGTGTATCACCCCCACACACACACACACACACACACACACACACACCCACACACACACACAACCACCCCCCCCCCCTGTTATCAAACTGTACAGGACCTCGCAGATAAGATAGCGGTGTTGTAAGGATGATGTGTACCCGTTCCTGGTCTGCCAGTTTCTTCACCGATCAATCAGTTGTGAAAGAAGGGTATCTCAGTCTGCCGATAACCCGTCCACAGCGAATGAGCGTTATGAGATGATCTGCTCAAGTCGAGGAAGTTTCAGAGATTCTGAGTTCTTACTACATCTGTAAGAAACCGATTGCCTCGTTTTAAATTGTTCTTTCAACGGTCCACTTTCAAAGTGTGTGTGAGTGATCAAATTGACGATTTCAAAGATCTCAAACGGCTCTGAAAACTAAGACATAAATATTCCTGTGGTTGACGTCGAGAGGACTTCCGCACCTCAAACCTCCCCGTCCCACTCCTCATTGTCTCCAAAAAATACTACTGTTTTAGTCAACAACAACAACAATCTACAGCAAAACTCTTGTCACTTTTCATCTGGGACCACCGCAATTCTTTCTCCGGCTGCCAGTATCTTTGGAAACACCCTCTGACACTATCATTCACAGTCTGGAATATGCCTGGCACCACCCCTCGTTCTTGATCCACCATTCACACACAGACACCGGCCTGGCACCACCATTCACACACCGACACTGTGGCACCGACCTGGCCCGGTACCACCATTCTCACTCTGAAACCTCCATTCATACACATACATTCTGGCACCGGCCTGGTACCACCATTCTCACTCTGGAACCTCCATTCATACACAGACATTCTGGCACCGGCCTGGTACCGCCATTCTCACCCTGGAACCTCCATTCATACACAGACACCACTATTCTCACAAACATAGACACACATTGTTTGCCCCCAGCGGGATTCGAACCCACGACCTCGAGGACCACAAGCCGCCACGATATCCACTCGGCCACTCCACTGGTTGGAAAGCAGTGTTCAAATTTGTATACATGACTTTGACGGGAACAAACTTAGTTGCTTAGTAAGCAGATTCTTATTGAGGTTGAGGGAACAACGACTAAATATTCAGTACGAAGCCGAGAGAGAGGGGATGTTTTCAGTCTCGTCTCAGATTTCAGAGAAAACACTCCTTTTGCCTCCCAGAAATTGCTCCATGAGGAACGAATTGGTATCACCTTATAGGATGTTATAGCAGCAGTCTGAGACGAGAAAAAACATTTTGTCTGTGTCTCGCTATTCGTATTGAGTTCGGTCGTGTTGCCCGCAACCTCTATAATAGGGTGTTGAAGAACACAAGGTGCACGTGGAGCGACGAGCCTTATCGTCTGTATCGGTGAGTTATTAGTGAGGTTGCGGGGAAGACGCCCGACAACTCAGCACGACGACAAGTGACGGTGACCTTCTTTTTTTCCCCTCACACAGTCGGGACGGGGCCTTTGCGAGACGTTCCGGCTGAAAAATGGAGCAATTTGTCGTCGTAGCAAAAAACGAAGATAGAAATTGGTCTATGCTGTTAAGTCGAGTTCACTTTAATCAAAGTATGTGTTATGGACATATAGATTGTTCATTTTGCAAATAGCTTTTGAAGAAAAAGAAAAAAAATCTTTGATAGGCGTGGATTTACAGTTTTGTCGGGTACCATCTCAGATGCTCACAAGTCTTCTCAATGAAGCCGCTATAAACTGTTTGCGCAGAAGACGGACGCGTCCCGAGTAAAAAACCAAGACTATAGTGACGTCACATTTCGGCTCAGCGGTCCGGGAAACAGCTGAAACAACGGCTGCAAAGGCGAAATTTGGTGTTTTTCACGTCCGGGCCGAACGAATGAATAAAATACTCGTTTTATTCTTAACTTGAGATGTTTGGATGGTGCTTTCTTCTCTGTTTGAGGTTCCAGTTTGTGATCGGCTAAAAAGCAAAACCATGTTTTTGAAGGGGAAAATAGTTGAGTTATAAGGGGTTGATCAATCACACACACACACACACACACACACACACACACACACACATCGCTACGGCTACTTGTTAGAGGAATGAGAAAAAATGTAGTCGGAACTATTTTTTATGGGTGTTGGTTTTGTTAGTTGGATCGGTGGATAGGGGTTTGCGGGGCTGGCTTGGGGGGGGGGGGGGGGGGGGTATTAACCCGTGATTTGTAAAAATGTAAAAACATTTTACAAATCACGTCGAACCTAGCTAAAACCGCGATTTGTAAAATGTAAAAATGTAAAAATATCGCATTCCACAAAGTAATGCATGCCTTTTATTATTATTAATATTTGTTGTTTAGAGCCTCTACGCTGAGTGGTGGGGGTGGTTTTAGATCCACATCCCATTTTGGTGCAATCCCATTTTGCCGCCGTCCCATTTTTTGCCCCATCCCATTTTCGCGACATTTCACAAGCCAAGCGACATTTTACTAACATGTCATAACAAAAGCGCGACATCCCATTTAGACACCATATCCCATTTGGCCGCCACGCCGTTTCACCGCCATTCCATTTCGCCTCCATCCCATTGTCGCGACATTTCACAAGCCAAGCGTCATTTTACTACCAATAGCGCGAAGATAACTGGACTGGAAGAATAAGGAATATTAAGCGATTGATTTGTGCATGGGAGAAGCGAAATTTGAGCATTGTAGGGAAAATATGTATTGTGAAAACGTTTTTAATTTCACAATTTGTGTATATTATGCAAGCGTTTGTATTACCTGACTGTGTTTTGAATGAAGTCAATACCTTATTGTTTAGATTTTTGTGGCGAAAAAGAGATTGTAATCGGAAGGCCTTTGAAAAGGTGAAAAGAAGCGTTTTATGTTTTGAAATTGAAAAAGGTGGTTTAAAAATGATCGATATTAGGCAAATGCAAATTTCTTTTTTATTACAATGGGTTTCACAACTGACTACATCAAATGAAAATGATAATTGGAGTTTCACTCCAAAGATGATATATTTGCGTTTTGGAAAGCATTTTGAATGTTTCTTATCGAATGTAAACAGTGCAAGATTTAAAGGGTTAGACCTAGTGAAATCACACTTTTGGAAAGCAGTATTAAAATATTGGCTGGATAATAACCACTACGATCGTGGGACAGTCGGGCCGACTTTATTATGGAATAATGCATGCATAACGTATAGTGGCAAAGTTTTATTTTTTGAAAGTTGGATACAACGAGGTGTATTGGTATTAACTGACATTGTACGTTCGGGAGACATATTATCATATCAAGACATATGTGATTTGATTGGATATTCGCCAAACCGAATTCTTGAATATAATGTTGTAAAAGCTGCTGTGTCATTATTTATGAGGAAAAATGTTGTAAATATGACTGATGATGTTTGTATTACCTTACCACTGATTAACGGCAAAAATGTGTTATTTTTTTAGTGCCAGAGAATATAGGAAAGAGATTATTAATATGAAAACAGATGTACCATGTTCCGGAGGATTTTGGAAGAGAAAGTTTAATGTAGAAATTGATGGACGATCTTGGATAGTTGCCTATCAGTCAACACAAGAGACTAGATTAAGAGTTTTACACTGGAAAATTTATGCACAACATTTATCCGACCAACATTCTCCTGTGTAAAATGAAAGTAACGGAAACTGATAAATGTAATTATTGTTGTGATGTAACTGATTTCATTGAACACTTCTTTTTTGAATGCCCGGTTGTATACAAATTCTGGAAGTTTATTGAAGAATTTATTTTTCGTACTTTAGAAATTAAGATTGTTTTGAAAGTTAGTGATGTTTTATTTGGTATGCATTTTGTAATGGTGAAAAAGGCAACTATGTATAAATTGAACCACATTATCTTAATCGGAAAGATGTGCGTTATATATATATATATAAAAAAACAAATTCGTTTTTCCCGTTGGAAAGTATTTTTAATAGGCAGTTACAGATAAGAAGCATTTTTGTGTGAGTGTTCGAAGAACAAAACGTTAAAAAAGTTAGCTTGTTGTACTCGATAAGTTGTATTTAATTTATTGTATGAGATATTGTTAATTGTTGTTATTTATTTGAATAAAACATTTTGAAAAAAACCACAAAAAAAACCCAATAGCGCGACATCCCATTTTAACACCATCCCATTTGGCCGCCATCCTATTTTGATTTATTCTTCTTGCCAAGCCTCACTATACTACTATACTGCGTTATTCAACTAGGGAGACATTCCGTTTACGCGAAATCCCATTTTTGCCACATCCAAAATGTCGCAAAATGGGGATGGCGGCGAAATGGGGATGGCGGCGAAATGGGATGACGGCAAAACGGCATGGCGACAAAATGGAATGTGGCGCTAGTGGTACTTGACATGGTGGTAAAATGACACTTGGCCTGTGAAATGTCGCGAAAATGGGATGGGGGCGAAATGGGCTAACGGCGAAACGAGATTGCGCCAAAATGGGATGTGGAGCTAATGGTACATAATATGGTGGTAAAATGACACTTGGCCTGTGAAATGTCGCAAAAATGGGATGGAGGCGAAATGGGATAACGGCGAAACGGGATTGCGCCAAAATGGGATGTGGAGCTAATGGTACATGACATGGTGGTAAAATGACACTTGGCCTGTGAAATGTCGCGAAAATGGGATGAGGGTGAAATGAGATAACGGCGAAACGGGACTAATAGATCCCTAGACTTTGGGGTAGCGTGACTCTGTTACTGCTAGCTTTCCACTGGGAGGAAGCGACCCGAATTTCCAAGCGATGGGACAAAAAAGTAATGACTTTTTTTTCTCAATAGATCCCTTCAGTTTGGAGCTGATGAGTTAAATATCGGGCGCATTTACGTGATTTGTGAAACATTTTACACACACACACACACACACACACACATGCGCGCGCGCACACACACATATTAAAATGTATGGGCTAACACGCAACAGCTGGGTTTTTTTTACTAGGTCACAGACCTGGAAGACCCAGGTGCAAGACGAATAATTCATATCACTGAAATGCGTGTTCTCCTTGCACCACCCAAAACATGCCCCGAGGGGCTCCGCCTCTACAAGTCGTGTCAACACCATTCGTTCGGGTGTCCAGGAGTTTTCTTCTTCAGGCCACTGGCGCTACTTGTGTCAGTACGAGCGATGACACCGAACGACAACACACCTGTCTCGGTTCAGTCGTCGTTGTCGGTCCCGTCTTCCCCGCAACGTCTATATTGTCACTGCTTCTATCCACAGAGAGAAAAGAGGGCAGATGGTTGGACAGCAAGCCATCCAGCCATGTAAACTCACACTCATCCACACACACAGACACACTAACACTCACCCACACACACACAGACACACTCATACATATACACACAGACGCACGCATACACACACACAAGCGCGCGCACGCATGAACACACACACACACGCACACACACGCACGCACGCCGCACACACACACGCAAACACCCAAACACACACACACACATATACACACGCGCGCGCGCGCGCACGCACAGAGAGAGAACGATTTTTAAAGCAGATGTTTAAAATAGTATTTAGTGTACCAAATGTTTGTGAATGTGCAGGTGCTCGCCATAGTGTCTGTCGTCTTCGTCCTGCTCTACATCGCCATCTTTGTCGCCGAGTCTCACGTGCTTTTCCGTGACGTCAGAACAGAACTCAACGTGACACTGAGTGACGTCATGACAGTGCGCGAGCTGCAGCGCGTGACGCGGCCTATGGTGTGGTTGACTGTGTTGGAGTACACGTGTGTGGTATACTTTACGCTAGAACTGCTGGCCCGCACCATCTTCTGCCCGGACAAGACGGTGTACTGCAGACAGGCCATGACGTGGGTCGACCTGCTCTCCGTCCTGCCGTTCTACGTCACGGAGCTGGTCGTCCTCATCGACTCCTCGCTGGAGGACTCTACCGGGCTGTACGTGCTGAAAGCGGTGCGCGTGGTGCGCATCTTCCGCATCCTGAGACTGACCCGCTACTTCTCGGGGCTGAAGATCCTGGGCCACACGCTCAAGGCCAGCGCCAAGGAGCTGCTGCTCATGATCCTCGTGCTCGGCATCGGCGTGCTCGTCTTCGCCTCCTTCATCTACTTCGCGGAGCAGGTGGAGGAGGACGGTGAGAACGACTTCAAGAACATCCCCATCGGCTTCTGGTGGGCCGTGGTGACCATGACGACGCTGGGCTACGGGGACACGTACCCCCGGACGGCGCTGGGCTACATCGTGGGCGCCATCTGTGCGCTGTGCGGCCTGCTGATGCTGGCGCTACCCGTGCCAGTCATCGTCAACAACTTCACGCTCTACTACTCGCACGCCCAGGCCAAGCTCAAGCTGCCCCAGAAGAGGAGGAACGTGCTGGTGGGGGCTGCAGACGCCCTCAAGACCACGGACACGGCGGAGAGCAGCATCGACGTCACCAACAACCCCAGGGGAGGCCAGCAGGGGTCGCAGTCCTCCATGGGGAGCGTGGCCTCCGTGGCCTCCCTGTCGCTAGAGGCCAAGGACTCCAAGGAGCTGGTGACACGCAAACGCAGTGACGACAGCAACCACGACAGCCTGGACTCGGGCTTCAAGACAGGTCAGCACTGTGGTGGTGGTGAGCCGCTCTTTCCTTTTCTTCTTACGTCTTCTCTTCCGCCTACATTTCCTTCCCTTCCTGGATGATGTAGTCTTTTCCCTTCTGTCGTAAGCTCGTTGTAGAAAAAAGCAGATACCTGCATGGTTCTAGACTTTCGGCGCCTCTAGTTAAAGATTCCTACCTGACTTTGCTTTACACTTGCACACTTGTTCCGATGAAAACAGTTCGGCTTACCGTTTTAGATCTGGCCAGGATTTGACATGGACTAGGACCAATTGGTCACATACCAAAAATCAACAGTCTGTGCACAGTGGATTTTTTTTTAATGAATTCATTTAGTAACAGTCAGTGGCTCTTTTTAAGATAAAAGAAAACTCATTAATAAAAAAAAAACTTCAGCTCACATTGGCAAACAGTCAGGGGGTTGATATTTGGTATGTGACTAAATGGAGGGATGGTCTTATCCCACGTAAACGCCTGGCCAGATGTGAGACGGTGAGCCAACTGTTTTCACCGGGAGGAGTGTGCCTTCAACTCGTTGGTGTGGCAGTGTGACCGGAACTTAGAGATCCAGGATTTGTAGTTGTAAAGAAATACGAGTTTCGAAAATGTTCAGCACAAACTTTGGTGTGGAGAAAGTGTATCCTCACGAAGGCGTTGTTACACCCCCGTATATTCGGGAATGCATAGGTTTCACTCTGTATGTTTGTTTGTTTGTTTGTGTGTCTGTCCTTCTGTTCGCACTGAGATCTCTGGTGTTTTTTGTTGTTGCTCCCCCCCCCCACACCGTTTGTGCCACGGCCAGTGCCTGCATTATGTCTGTAGAGACAAGTATTGTTAAATACAATGTTTTACCTACAGGTTATTGCCAGCGTTTTTCAAGGTGTTCAGAATAAACGGGGCTGATGGTGTTTAGCCATATTTTTACGCCCTCAGCCATTTTTTATGGACAGGCCTGGCTATTGGTGTGTTTACTATTGGTGTCATGATTGCCTCTCAGTGTGGTCAGACGCCAGGTTATGCATGTTGTTTATAATGCTTTCTTGGCTACGGTGGTAAGGTGCCAAGGTTGCTTGCATTGATAGATTTTGTTTGGAAATTGCAACTTTTTGGGGGAGAGAGAGAGAGAGAGAGAGAGAGAGAGAGAGAGAGAGAGAGAGAGAGACACACACACACACACACACTCACATACTCACACACACACACACACACACACACACACACACACACACACACACACACACACACACACACACACACACACACACACAAGAGCGAGAGGGAGGGAGGGAAGAGACAGACAAAGGTGTTGTACTTTATTCACGGATGTGTTCGATACACAACTGTCATCACATTTGACACTTTTGTTCATCATACTGTAAATACTGAACTGCTTGCTCATGTTGTTCACTTCACACAAAAACATTCTCATATTCTCTACATTCACTCGTTCCCACACCCTTTAATATTATTTGAATGAAAATGTCTAAAATAAATCACAAACTTGTTTTCAGGGTCGGCGAGCACAAACGGAGAGGCGTCCGGTATCAGCGTCATCTTCACTGACGAGTTGGCCACCTCCTCTTCTCCCTCCCGTCTCTCCCCCATTCCATCCGTCCCCACCCCCACCCCCGCCCCCACACACAAAGCATCTGTCGGCAAGCGGAACTCCATCAAGGTGCAACCCAACGGCTCCATGAAAAGAGGTATGCGGCTGCTGTGGCTATTTCAACAGTCTGTGTTCAACGAAAAATGTGAAAATTCACGTCCGATCCGAATAAATAGTAATTAAAAGCATCTCGTGAAAACAGACTATGGCTGCCTCAATGGCGGGGGGAAACGATCATACACGTTTAAAAAACACATTCTTGCATAAACACGATTGTACGTGGGAGTTGCAGCCCAGAAGATGCAGAAGGAGAAGAAGAAGAAATAAAAAGTTTTGGCAAATCTTGCGAAAATAATGGTTATTTTCCAAGTTGGAAAATACACTTTAGAAATTTCAGGGAGGTTTGATGTAGTTTTCAAACATTCTTTCTTTCTTTCTTTATTTGGTGTTTAACGTCGTTTTCAACCACGAAGGTTATATCGCGACGATTTCAAACATTCAGAAGTTATCTTAAACAGACACTTGTAAGAATAATTTACATCGGAATTGTCAAATAGTTAAGTATACAAGATGCAAACATTAAAAGTTAACGATTTATGAAGATTCAAAACAAACAAAACATAAAGAGAGAGCGAGAGAAAAAGATACAACAAGATAAAATAAGATAAGATAAGATAAGATAAGAGAAACAAGGACAGAGAGAGCAAAATCGAATTCCGACTTAAATTTGATTTATGGATGATTTTCTATTTTGTGTCAACAGTGGGATTGTTGGACAAGGAGCTTCCATAGTGTGGTGCTAAGTTTGAACTCAGCTTTCTGTTCACTCTGTTTTCAGGTAGCTATCCTGCCGCCTCCAGACGGTGCTCTCTCAGGCCCTCCCACATGCGTGTCGACATTGTCGACGTGGATGTCTGACGTCATCCAGGGACACATCTGTGACGTCATACATGAATATTTTTGTGTACCAACAATAATCACAATCACTCATTATGTGTGGTTTGAGCGCTTGGTTGAATAGCTTACTTCCCTTACCTAGGCTGTTAACCACACCCCCGTGTGTATCTGCGTCGCAAGTGGTTCGACAAAAACAGAAAATGGATTTGTCTCAAAGCAAATACAAGTTCTTCCATTGGAATTATTCACTCACAGTTCAGTGAGGGTGAAATGTGTGTGGACTGTGATATGCTGAATTATAAGTGTTTAAATATTACATGTTCAAGCTGTTAAGACGCTTGCGGACGATAACCTTCGATGATGCACAGTTGTATTTAGATAGAACAAGGAGATGTCACAACACGTGTGCCCACGTCAGATATAGGAGTGAAAGTAATAATAACAAGAAGGCACATTATTCCTACCCGTGAGTCCTTGGATTGAAATCCAGCGGCCATGCAATTACCGTCTGTCCTGGGATTGTATTATCGTGGTCAATAACCGACTGTCATGGGATTGGATTATCGTGACCAATAACCGTGTGTTCTGGGATTGGATAATCGTGACCAATTACCGTTTGTCCTGGGATTGTATTATCGTGGCCAATAATCGTGTGTCCTGGGATTGGATTATCGTGGCCAATAACCGTGTGTCCTGGGATTGGATTATCGTGGCCAATAACCGTCTGTCCTGGGATTGGATTATCGTGGCCAATGACCGTGTGTCCTGGGATTGGATTATCGTGGCCAATGACCGTGTGTCCTGGGATTGGATTATCGTGGCCAATAACCGTGTGTCCTGGGATTGGATTATTGTGACCCATAACCGTGTGTCCTGGGATTGGATTATCGTGGCCAATAACCGTGTGTCCTGGGATTGGATTATCGTGGCCAATAACCATGTGTCCTGGGATTGCATTATCGTGGCCAATAACCGTGTGTCCTGGGATTGGATTATCGTGGCCAATAACCGTGTGTCCTGGGATTGGATTATCGTGGCCAATAACTGTGTGTCCTGGGATTGGATTATCGTGGCCAATAACCGTGTGTCCTGGGATTGGATTATCGTGGCCAATAACCGTGTGTCCTGAGATTGGATTATTGTGGCCAATAACCGTGTGTCCTGGGATTGGATTATCGTGGCCAATAACCGTGTGTCCTGAGATTGGATTATCGTGGCAAATAACCGTGTGTCCTGGGATTGGATTATCGTGGCCAATAACCGTGTGTCCTGGGATTGGATTATCGTGGCCAATAACCGTGTGTCCTGGGATTGGATTATCGTGGCAAATAACCGTGTGTCCTGAGATTGGATTATCGTGGCCAATAACCGTGTGTCCTGGGATTGGATTATCGTGGCCAATAACTGTGTGTCCTGGGATTGGATTATGGTGGCCAATAACTGTGTGTCCTGGGATTGGATTATCGTGGCCAATAACTGTGTGTCCTGGGATTGGATTATCGTGGCCAATAACTGTGTGTCCTGGGATTGGATTATCGTGGCCAATAACTGTGTGTCCTGGGATTGGATTATCGTGGCCAATAACTGTGTGTCCTGGGATTGGATTATTGTGGCCAATAACTGTGTGTCCTGGGATTGGATTATGGTGGCCAATAACTGTGTGTCCTGGGATTGGATTATCGTGGCCAATAACTGTGTGTCCTGGGATTGGATTATCGTGGCCAATAACTGTGTGTCCTGGGATTGGATTATCGTGGCCAATAACTGTGTGTCCTGGGATTGGATTATCGTGGCCAATAACTGTGTGTCCTGGGATTGGATTATTGTGGCCAATAACTGTGTGTCCTGGGATTGGATTATCGTGGCCAACTACTGCGTGTCCTGGATCGGGATTCACCTCGCCAGTTATCAGGTGTCTTGGATATGGAATCTAGTCGCAAATTTTTCACGTATCTTGGAATTACATTGAAGTTGCGAAGTACATCGTGTCAGCTCAAAGTACTTCGATTTCGAGTTTCAAATATGGTCAGCAGAGTGTGTTTAAATAGAACCAATACTTGATACTCAAGCCGAATGTCAAGATGTGTCTTCTTAAGGGGGTCAACCTTACGGGCTGTTTTCATGTGTTGTTCATTTAACGTAGAGGTTTAATACAACAAACACAGCTTTAGTAATATAGCGCTTTGTGATGTTGACGAAGACAAAAATGTGTGCATATAATTTGGTGAACGCAAGTGTGTGAGTGTTTTCTAAGGAGAGTTATTTCCAAATGAAGTGTTATCTACAGCTCCGTTATCAAAGCTGTTCATGCTAATCCCTTAGCAGTCATGTTGCTGAAATAGCCTCGCTACTGTGGGTGATGTCACAGATGTATTTAGTCGATTTGATTTAATGAAACATACGAGAACATTTACAGAGATGTGCTACTTATCTACAAACAATATTTTATTCGTCCAATTTCTTAATTTGTTTGTGATGTGGTTGGCTGGTCAGATTAAGGTTCTGCTGAATGAGTATATGTCTAATTAAGCTTCCTTTTTTAAAATGAAATGAAGGAAATGATGTAATTGAAACAAACCTTGTGAAGAAAGTATAAAACGACTACGTCAGTCAAACGTCAGTCAAACGTAAACAATACCTCGTAAAATTATATCTGGTCGTTATAACTCATCTAAATAACTCAACCATCGACTTAAGATTTATCCATCGTCATCACTCACGTCGTCCTCGTCATCGTCGCCATCATCGTCATACAAATCCTAATCGTAGTTATCGTCGTCATCGTCATAGCCATCATCATCGTCGTCGCCTTCGTCCTCATCATCGTCATCGTCTCCCTCCTCCTCATTATCGTCATCATCACCATCTTCATTATCGTTATGTTTCTCAAGCATTATCCCTAAACGTTCAGGACGCTACATTTTAAAGTATTGGGAAACCCGTGCTCTTCTTCTTTGCCACACATCATTATATGATCAGGCAGAACAACGAGAATGCTGTTCTTATTTCAAAGTCAACAGATTGTTTTGTTCTGTAACGTGCGAATAGTTTTAAACTGGAACTTTCGCGTTAGCTGTTTTTATGAAAGTAGCCAGTGAGCGAATAAACGCCTTTTTTGCCAGAATTCTTTCTCCTCTACTGACTTTTTTCCTCTGCTCACCCTTTTAAACATGACTTATTAAGTAACTGTTTTGCCAGAAAGAATATTATAGTAAATGTACTATATATTCACAGTTTTAGTAAGAAAAAAAGAACACGACTCACTCCTACAGTTGAAACATAAGTTCCTTGCCGTGCGATTGATCATGTTCATCACCACAGATATACCCACGGCATACGACCATCATGCAACTTGGGCACATACCAAATATCAACATACTGGTTGCTTCCTATACAGAAAATGTTTTATTTATTTTTGTTTGTTGGTAGAATCAATTTCCTAGCTCCGTTGCAATGCGAATTAGTTTGAAATTATTTCTAAAAAAAAGAAAACCACCACTCTGCACAGCTATCTGCCAGGCTGTGGATTTTGGTATGTGTGCAAGTGGAAGGATGTTGCTATGGCAACAAGTAAAAGCCTGGACAGACATGTTATGGCAACAAGTAAAACCCTGGACAGACATGTTATGGCAACAAGTAAAAGCCTGGACAGACATGTTATGGCAACAAGTAAAACCCTGGACAGACATGTTATGGCAACAAGTAAAAGCCTGGACAGACATGTTATGGCAAGTAAAACCCTGGACAGACATGTTATGGCAAGTAAAAGCCTGGTTACTTACGCGATGATCTTCACAAGAAGAAAGATGCCTTTTAATCAGAAAATGCCACACGCTAGCGCTATCATGCAATCCAGAATCATCGTTATCTTCATCGCTTTTCCACTCTATTTGACATCATGCCGGTGTTTTTCAAATTTATGTCTTTCAAATGAATGTCAAATTCTAGTGATTGATTTTGTATCTTTTCCACGAAACAAGATCGTGCAAAATGAATCAACGGCTCGTACCTCTTTGTTGTTGACCTCTCTGCAAAATACAAAACTATTTCAGTTTTTTGTTGAATATGTGCCTTCAATAAACGTAGTGTATGGAATTTTTTTCAAAATAGTCACCTTAGACTTGCTTCTTTCGTTGATAGTCGAGTATCTTTATTCAATTGTTGCACTGCTTTTGACTGTTGCTTTCGTCAAAGACAACATTCAGTTTTTGTGTGTGATGTTTTTTCTTTTTCTGTAGATCTCAGGTTTTTAGCTGCCGGGTTCTGCAACAACGACAGGGCTAAGTTTTCATCCTTGAATTGCAATTTTAACAGGTTGTTTATTTTCTCTTTTTTTGTTTGTTTAATAGTGAAATGCGAATGAATTTTTTTTATCGATTTTTTTTATATATACACCAGAATCAGACATATTATAGTGACCAAGTTTTTTTCTTCTGCTTTTAGACAAACTTACAACACTTGCAAATATTCATAACGCCTTTTTTTGAATATTTCCTTTTCGTGCATGTACAACATTTCCATTTGCGCAAGGTATTAGGGTGTTTGGTACTACTTTTTGTGACACTTGTTAAAGCCATATGTACTCGATGACTATACACGCTAATTGCTTTACCAACAGCTGGAGACATGCTAAATTAAGTTCCCTGCAAAATATTGTGGTCTAGGACCCCTTCAATGTTGAGATATGTTAATTTTCATTTTGATCTGGATCGTCCTATTTATAGTTTTGCCAACAGAGGTAGCGTTGACGCAAGGGAAATAACTCCGCGTCTTTGTTTACATCCAAAGTTTTTGAGACTCTAAAACAAGCTGTAATGCATGTATATGGTCCGCGCATGGCGACATATCGTCATTACATGGTCTTATGGTGCGTTTGACATCGATTATGGGCAAACTACACTTTGTAAACACGGGAGCGCGTACATATGCCTTTAAGTTTGACGTTTTGTACGGTCATGAATATTATTGTATGAAAATACTAAAATGCTCACTCGTTTCCATCTCTCACATGAAACGGTAATAAAATGCGAACTTTTGACCAAAACGTGTTCTAGTCCTGTTCGCCATGGTGACTGTTTGACAGCTTGGAAAACCCTTTATTGTAAGAAACGTTGTGACAGCAGAGGTTGTAGTACTTTCATGTGCATGCTGCCATCTTTTTCCTGTCAATCTTTTCTTATGAACGCTCACACCTGCTCCATGTGACAGCTTGGTAACATATACCACTACATTCAGTTCACACACACACACACACAGACACACACACACACACACACACACATACATACACACACACATACACATACACACACACACACACACACACACACACACACACACATATATATATATATACACACACACGTTTCTTGTTACTGTATGTGTGTTTCTATCAGGCACGTTTCCTGAACTCAGCACGAAGAGATTGATAACACTTGACATTCAAAATCAAACACAATCAAATGCAATAATGAAATAAGATTCAATAAAACGTACAAGACTCAAACAAATAACTGGTAAAGGCAGAACATCTGATCAACACTATAGACCGCTTTCTCGCTTTAATAGCAGTGATGGAACACAACATTTTAACCCAGCATTTCTCGGGATAAGACACAAAGAAATTCTTTTTATGCAACAGAAAAATACAAATATATCGACATTTTTGCTCCTCCGCTTTGATCTATTATAAGATCTGAGTTTTGACGGATACAGATTTTTCTCGGTCCTTGAACACTGCTGTGTTGCTGTTCAGGTAATTGATTCGGGACAAGATGGCCGCCTGCCTGCCAGACAAGAGGAAAAAACAAACAGTCCCCACCGATTTAAAGACACATCGAAAGATAACGAGAGTCCTAAAAACTGCCTGGAAACAATAGAATGTGCAGGAAATTGTCTTGTCTTAAGACGAGTGTGTGTGTATGTGTGTGTGTGTGTGTGTATGTGTGTGTGTGTGTGTGTGTGTGTGTGTGTGTGCGTGTCTGTTTGTGTGTGTGTGTCTGTGTGTGCGTGTGTGTGCGCGTGTGTGTGTGTGTGTGTCTGTGTCTGTGTGTCTGTGTCTGTGTGTCTGTGTCTGTGAAATGGGTGTGTGTGTTTGAAATGTGTGTGTGCGAGTGTCGTAGGGGAAGGTCGTAGGGGAAGGTCGCCCAATATGGAGCACATTTTTCATCCTTATAATTTTTTTTTTTTTTTTTTTTTGCGAAGAAGTTTCATTTTGTGCTTTGTAGTTTTTATCTTTTTTGTAAATAGTCAGACTTTATTAGCTTGGATTACAATTCAGCAAAATTTAAATACAGAAATATTCACAACTGATACATATTAGGAGCCTGGGACCTGTAAAGATGTATTGGCAAAACATTGTAAAATGCCCATCCTTCTCCAATATAACATGATACAACTCAGTGTACGTGTCAGACTTATTCAAATCTGCATCAGATTGATTTGTTTCTGTTCGGTGAGAAGATTATTTGAAGCACAGCAAAAAACAATAGAAACTGATTAAAACAGAGAGTAAATAAATGAAATCATCAACTTTCACGTAAAGAAGACGGTTTGATTTTTTTAAAAAGCTTGATGGCTAGTTATAAGCAAATTTTTAGCAAGCTTCTTAATACATGACTAAAACCAGTCTTTATCTCTTCCTTTCCTCTATTTGTTGAAGGTGGTCCATATCAGGGGACACACATATACCCTTCACAAAAAGTTAAGGACCGCTTTTTCAAACGCATGCCATTCAAAAATGACAAGGTTAACTGATTTCATTTTTCTGTATTGTTTTATTGAAGAACCGAGGACTGTCTCCAGAAAATGTCACGTCAAACATGCCAGCGAAAACAACGCTAGATCTTGTTACTCTAGACAACCCTCTAATTTCAAATTCACAACATTAGTTTTTCTTACAACGAAGAACGGAAAAATCTTATTCCGGCAGCGATCATTAGTTAAGCTACTCACTAATCGTTAGTGAGATGTCCTACCACGTAAGGTGATTTCTCCCCAGACCATCACAGAGCCCCCATCAAACGATTTTGTTCTAGAATAGCGCCATCTGCAAAGCGCACTTTATGACGCTTCCAGACTCTGATGCGTCTAGCAGCAGGATGGATCCTGAAGAGGCTGGACCCATCTGTAAAAGAAAACTGAGCCCTACGATGACGTAAGCACCTCACATGTTGAGAGCACCAGGCTGGGGGACAGCTGGATGGTTGGCAGTCAATATTGTTTGCGGACTGGGCGTCTTTTACTGAAGTTGAAAGCGTGTAAGCCGTTTATACCACTTTGATTACTGACAACAGTGTGTGATGACAGCTCATGGTCGATGCCTGCTGCCTTTTCAGTAACATTTTTTTTGCTGCATGACAGTGTATTTGGACGAGGCGATCCTTCATTGTTGTGCACACCATTGTCGTAACTTTACTCTGCCAATTGCTTGAAGCCATTCCGTCAGTTTGATGATGTTGAAGTGATACACTGCAACACTCTGAGCCACTTGCCTGGCAGAAACAACATCTTATAGCCATCAAACTGCCCTTGCCTGATCCAAGTCGCTTCGTTTTCGTAATAGGGGCATGTTGTTTCATTGCATTATTTTGTTAGTGTTTCAGTTTACAAAGACAAATTTATAAGCACATTTCGTGGCTGGAACCCTGTTGTAGCACGTGCATTACTGGTTTTTGTCCTGGCATGTTTTGCACCGATTTCATAGGACTTTGAAAACTGCCCTCTTTTTAGAGAAAATCCCACGTTTTACGCCTGTTTAGCATGACACAGTACCTGTGACTGCCAACAATGTTCCTAGCCCAAGACTCACTGCCCTTCTGTTAATGATAAAAGTCACGTTTCAATCAAATTGTCAAACCCTTGATTTTTGGCGAATATTTTAAAGATTGCAAGCATTTTATGACCGGTCCTTAACTTTTTTTGAAGAGTATATTTTAAAATGTTGCAAATATTTGTTTGTTTGCGCTCAGGGCCAGCACTACTAAAATGTAATAAGGACAGTCATATACAGCACCTTTTGTGAGTTAACAGCTGTGTCTGCGGACAGAAACTAGGCCATTTTAAGCGTCATATTTAGAGTGAACGCTGCCAAAAGAGCACACAAGTGAAAAAGCCTTACGGTTTTGTGGTTTGTGCGCCCGCAACTGCTTTGACACGTGCAAGCTATCCAGACAGGGTCAATGTGGCGAATGAAATTATTGTGAGCGCTCTGGCACCGTCAGTTGGTAAGAGCCTGAGGTGGTTCATATTGGGACCCGGTTCATATTAGGCGACCTTCCCCTATATTTTGACCTTTTAAAATGACATGTTGACTGAATGTTTTAAGAATGCTCCAAGGGACTTGTTTTCTTGTCCCTCTCGGCTTTTGGGGACATATAATATTGCAATAATTATGGGATGCGGAGACCATTATCTAAAACAATCTTTTTTTTTCCAATGAAGCCAAGATCAGAAGTACTACGTTATTACAACCAATATTGTCCTTTCTCCGTCGTCTCTCCATCCCTCCCAAACTGTCTACATCCTGATAGTTTCTTATCTTGCATCCAGCATTCCAGCGGGTGTTGAAAGCGCTGTGTATTTAGTGGAACAGCTCGATCACTCAATAATGTGCATTTTGATTACCCGGTCTTCTGACAGCCGTCACACACCCAATAAACTGCTGCCTTGTTCACCAGGCTCGGCGAGACAGACTGAAGGTGGCGCAATGGATACAACAGTGCATTCTCTCTTGACAGCTATATAATAGATACATTTGAATAACAAACTTGCAACATATTTTTTGATTGTTTTATTGATGCTCTCTGGAGTACATGAGAATGTTTTTTGTTAAATTTACGACACAAAAAACACACGTACATTTAAAGCCACGCAAGAAGAAACAAACAACTGTTCAACAAAATTGCTTTATGGCGTACACCAAGAAATGAGTCGACTAATCGTTCCGTCAGCTGTATGGCGGCACTGGACGCACAGTGACGTCAAAAGATGGAGGCAGGGGAGCGCTTGAAGACGGTTCCGGCGCTACCGAGAACAGGTAAAACTGCCAGGTGAAAGGACTCTCACGCCACTTGTGTTGACCCGCCTCCCCCTCCCCTCACAGGTAATGCTGGCCGCCTTGTGTTTGCTCGGGCAACGCGTCTGTTTGGCTCAGTGCCTCGGATTGCCTGTTTCTTTGGCGATATATACATTGACCCGCTCGCTTTCACTGACTCATGATTATGATGAAGAGGATGGTCTATTCTGGTCTATACTGGTCTATTCTTGTCTATAGGGCGGACCTCAGTGAGCTTATATCTTATAACGCCTGTACGAAAGTTATTTGCGGCTTTATTTACTTTGCGTGTTGTATAATGTGTGTAGAAGTTTTTATACTTTGGATTTTGGTGGGGGGGATGCAGTTATGGAAGACAAACACAAAGTTGTATGTGATCAAGTCCGGTCCGTGTGAGTGTGAGTGTGTGTGTGTGTGTGTGTGTGTATGAGTGACTGTGTGTGTGTGTGTGTGTGTGTATGAGTGACTGTGTGTGTGTGTGTGTGTGTATGAGTGACTGTGTGTGTGTGTGTGTGTGTGTATGAGTGACTGTGTGTGTGTGTGTATGAGTGACTGTGTGTGTGTGTGTGTGTGTGTCAAGTGTGTGTATGTGTGTGTGTGCACAAACACACACACACACACACAAACACACATTCACACAAACACACACACACACACACATGCATGCACACACACACATACACACACTTGCACACACACACACACTGGTGAACAGCTCAACAGATGTAGAAATTACACGTATGCTGATAGTATTGAGAACTGCGAGTTAATGGGAGGTTTTATTATATCTTCTTATACTTACAGGGTTAACAACAATCCCAAAACGACAAAATAAAGTTGGCCAAAAAATTATTGCAACAAATTTCAAACCCAAATTAAAGCATTAATTCCTGTGTCATTTAATTAAAACTGTATATGCCAGTTAAGGCCGTTCACCTAACCTTCAGAATCACCTTCTGGATTAAATATTTCTTTTGCAGGAATCACGGGACCGCCGCTCAAGTAAGGGTACCGTCAAAATCGACCAGACAAAAACGGAAGAGCCGAATGAAAAATCGACAAAAAATCACAATAGGCAAAACTTTGCAACTTTGACATACGAGAAGAAATTCAAACCAATTATATCTACCCTGAACAGATTGCTTTGTTTTGCTACCTTACGTATTTCGCGTGCTATGCTATTCCTACTGATTCAGGTGTCGATCGCAAGAGCGGTCAAAAACGGGAATTTTTGCGACATTTGTTAGGGGTATCATGACAAAAAAGTCTGCACTTTAGCAATGACTTGGTGGATTGCTTTGAAGCTTTCAGAATATTTTACCAACATACTCGAGATACTTCAAGCGAAATGATGGATTGTTACAGGTGTTTGTTAAAATTTTATGCAATTTTTCGAAAGAAGTTTTTAATCTCGTCATAGGATTGTTCCCTTGGGTTCAAAAATGTCATGACTTTGCATGTCTTTAGAAAAATTATTGATACACACACTGCTAAAGTGTTATGTGCGTGTAAGCACTGACGCAAATTTGCTGGGCCTGTAAACACGCTACATATTTAAGCGATGATTCTGGTGCCACAGCGATGCCCAGCCAAGCGTGACCGTAGCATGTTTTAAGAGGCACGCAGCGATAACATGTGTAAGCGCGAAACAGCGTGAACGTTCCATTTTTTCCTCATGTGTTTGCATGACTAGCAAATTAACGCCAGCGGCTACACGCAAATGAAACTTAGAAAGATTCTGTATCAATCATTTATCTGTAGATATCCAAAGTCATGAGTTTTTTGGACACAATTAAGTTTGTTTGTTTGTTTGTTTGCTTAACGCCCAGCCGACCACGAAGGGCCATATCAGGGCGGTGCTGCTTTGACATTTAACGTGCGCCACACACAAGACAGAAGTCGCAGCACAGGCTTCATGTCTCACCCAGTCACATTATTCTGACACCGGACCAACCAGTCCTAGCACTAACCCCATAATGCCAGACGCCAGGCGGAGCAGCCACTAGATTGCCAATTTTAAAGTCTTAGGTATGACCCGGCCGGGGTTCGAACCCACGACCTCCCGATCACGGTATTCACAATTAAGTGAACAATCCTATGACAAGTTTAACAACATTTTCCGAAACATTGCGTCACATCTGGATAAATAACCGTAACGATCCAAACTTTCGCACGAAGTATCTCTATTATGTTGGTAAAATATTCTGAAAGTTTCAAAGCAATCCACCAAGTCATTGCTAAAATGCAGCGCTTTTTGACATGATACCCCCAAAAATTGACGTGTGTCAAATGGTGATCCTGAAAGTTAAGTGAACGGCCTTCTCTGGCATATAAAGTTTTAATGAAATGACACGGGGATTAATGCTTTAATTTGGGTTTGAAATTTGTTGCAATAATTTTTTGGCCAAGTTTACTAGCCAAAAAAATGATAACGCTGTTTCCAAAACAGTTGAAGAAAAAAAAATAAGAAAACAACCAAACACTGAACCAACTGCTTCTTATGCTTTTTAGTCACTTAAATGCCCCGTAAAAGCACATTTGCGTACACACTAACACACACGTGTTCAACACACAGACACGCACACACACACGCACACACACACACACACACACACGCGCACACACACACACGCATACACACACACGCACACACACACACACACACACACACACACACGTGGAAACACCATCCTTTTGATTCCAAGTCTCAAAACACTCAGTCAAAACTTGACGATGCATAAAAGAGTCAGAACACCTGTCGTTTACAAATGCAACACAAACTTTATTACAATTCGTAAGTAACTGTTTAACAAGTATATTCCACTGAAGCAAACGTGACATTAATACAACTACACAAAATACAATAATAAAACTATCGAAACTTCACAAAATTGATTTTCGTCGAATAAGACATTTTGGGTGCAAAAATAAAATGAGTTCACACATTAAATGCTTTATATACCTGTGGATTAAGTACAATTTTTAGGATCATTTACTGACAACCTGATATTCCCATATCCCTATAATTCTCACAGTCACAGTTGTCCTAGACCGTGTGTTTTTGCGTCGTACAGGAGCGCCTTGAAGCCAGTTTTCGTGAGGCTTTTCTCCATGAAAAATCGTCTAAAAGTTGGCGATACACATGTGTAAAGAAATTGATCATGTGAACTGCCCCCACCCGATATCCAAAGAACTTGCGGGCGTCTTCTTTGGTGTCATTGCCCTACCCCCATCCGTCTTCTCATGTCGATAGAACACCAAACTGACTCAGCTCAGTGTCAATTCTTTATCTGACTGAATCACACAGAAACATTTCCCGTCAAGAGACGTTGATGAGCCGCTGGAAAGTCGTTCAGTAGTCAAGTTCTTCACAGTACCATCGTCTACCGATTTGGGACCCTCATAAAGAGCCCAATAGACGTTCAAACATCGGGCAAGACGCCCAACGCAACACTAGTTCACTTTAGTTTAGCTACATCTGTGGGTCAAAGTCAGTCATCACAACACACTGGGACACCACTACCCCCTTTACACCCGCGATTTAAACTCATGAGAAAAAAACCCACATGAATGGTAAGGTACTGGAACGTTTTGATTTTAACACAACAAGTTATTCACATTGCTAAAATTAAAACGTTCCAGTACCTTAATATTCTTGTTTTCCAATTCTTGATTTTAGAACGTTTAATTAGCAGTCTATTTGTTTTTGCTTTTCTTCCTTTCTCAAAATTAAGTTTTCATAACCTAAGTAAATCCATCCCAATTTTAAGACTCCCTCCCTTTTAAGACCTGATTTCACGATGTTCGCAAGTTTTCAAGAGGGGGGGGGGGGTCGATTGTACTGTCAATGGAAATGAAAACCAATCTCACAGCCCCACGGTGTCACAGTCCGCTGTTCCCGCACTCCCATGTTCCAACATACATGTACCGTTCAACATAACTGAGGACTATCAGGTAGCTGGAGGACCGGGCAGTAATAATTTATTCACGGCCCTTCTTCTTCTTCTTCTTCTTCGTTCATGGGCTTAGACTCCCACGTTCACTCATGTTTTTAGTACGAGTGGATTTTTACGTGTATGACCGTTTTACCCCGGCATTAAGGCAGCATACGCCGATTTCGGGGGAGGCATGCTGGTTATTTTTGTGTTGTTATAACCCACCGAACTCTGACATGGATTACAGGATCTTTTTCGTGCGCACTTGGTCTTGTGCTTGCGTGTACACACGAAGGGGGTTAAGTCACTAGCAGGTCTGCACATAAGTTGACCTGGGAGATCGGAAAATCTCCACTCTTAACCCACCAGGCGGCAGCGACCGGGAGTCGACCTCACGACCTCCCGATTAGGAGGCCGATGTCTTACCACCACGCCACTGCGCCCGTCTTTCACGGCCCTAAAAACGTATATCGCATAAGAATCTGACAAATGAATCTGATTGTGTATGTCTACACAATGAACGTTAAAAGATATCTGTGACAGAATTATACAATTTTCAAGCATAGATCTCCAAGACAAAAATCGATGACACACTTTCTCTTTTTGTGTTCACAGTTAAAACAGTTCACCTTCCGTACACATTTTAAACGCACGTCTGTCGCATGTGTTCACACTAGACTATCCATGATGTCTCATCCTTGAATCTGACACACGGTTTGGGAGGACTGTTTCTTGTTTTTCTGCAAAACACTATATCTTGCATTGGAAAGTTTTGTATTCTCTTTGTCTTTTGGGCACTACTACCTTTGTGCAAATGGTAATGGATTTGCTTCCATTTCACTTACTAAACATAGTTAGCATTTCTTCTTCATAGTCTCTCGCAGTAATAACAATGGTTTTGCTTTTTATTGACATAAGGTTCAGCATATTAAAAAAAAACAATCCCTTTCTGGCACATATTTCTCATCGCTGATGAAGTTTTCAAGAGATTTCGACAAACAGAGAATCTTTCAGTTTTCTGGTGATTGTTGCAGTTCCATGTTACACATGAGAGGCATTTTCCGACACAGCTCTGATGAATGTTTTCTCATGTGAAAGATATTTTCATTCAAATTTGTTTAAAAAAGAAAGAAAAAAAGAAACCAACATGTTCAAATATTTTCATCCATATTTCTAACCTTCTTTGTTTCTCTGTTACCTGCTTAAGAACGGAACTAGGTATGATACACCTTCCTCAAAAAGTGTGATTCTACATCTTTCCATCACACATAAGATGTGTTGTTCCAACATTCCCCTCGTCTTTTTTCTCTTCGTAACATATACTCTCTCAAAGAAAAGAAAGTGATGTTCCGGCGCCTTTCTTCTAAACAAAAGATTTGCTGTTCTGACAACATATTTCTATCAAACAAAATATTATTTATTCTAACAGGAGCTTCCTCGAACAAAATATGAGTTATTCTTACATCAGAAACTCCCTCAAACAGAAGATCAGTGTGTCTAACAACAGAAACTCCCTTAAACCAAATATATCTGTTATTCTTGCAACAGAAACTCCTTCAAACAAAATCTCAGTTAAATTCAAACACCTCTCTCGAATACGAGCTTTTCGATCTCCCTCACTGCAAAGAAGTGCTGTCCATACACATGTCTACCCCTCTCTCAACACAGGCTGAATAGTGCTCACACATTCTCAACAACAACAAAACATACATTTTGTCACGTCGCTTTCGCATGAAGGGCGTGTTGTCCTGCGTGCAACGAAAACATAAGTTTGTGTGACAGATCTCCCTCGCAGTAAACCGATTTCTACACCTGTCCCTCTCGTGATAGAATAACTGTTCTCACCACCATCTCTCAAAGAAACAAAACCAGATTTGTTCACATCTCTCAAAGAAACAAAACCAGATTTGTTCACATCTCTCAAAGAAACAAAACCAGATTTGTTCACATCTCTCAAACAAACAGACAGCGAGCTGTTCTCAAAACAATCACTCAAACAAACAATAACTGAGCAGGAAAAAAATTCCCTCAGAAAAAGTACGACTCTTACCAAAGATGTCTAACTATACTCCCTCACACTGGGGTGTTCTGACACAGTCGCTCACACGAAGGACGTGTTGTTTTGACACAGTCGCTCCTTCTCCCTGACCGACGGGGGCGTGGCGGAGAGATGCTGCTCGCTGGAGCGGTCTCCGTTGCTGGGCGTCCTCTGCCTGTGGCGGGCGTGCGCCACCTTGGCCGTGAAGTAGAGCTTCTTGAAGACGAAGAGGGCGAGGGCGGCGCCCAGGCCCAGCAGCCCCACGATGAACACGCCCGCCATGTGCTCCAGCCCGAAC
>NC_090251.1:21377447-21379947 GCF_037325665.1 Littorina saxatilis | reverse complement strand
AAACCATGTAATAAATACGTCAGTGAATAAATAAGAAAGAAAAATAAAATAAAATAAATACCGAGGTATCAGCATCAATGGCGACTATACCACGGAAAGAGCACACTGAGGTGAACTTTGCAGTTTGCTTTTAAAAGACAGTGTAAAAATCGCTCTAACAACGGCACTTGACACAAGTCAAACTGAAATGATGTCCTAAAAGTCGGACAAATTCATCGCTTTCTTTATTTGGTTTTTAACGTCATTTTCAACCACGAAGGTTATATCTCGACGGAATTCATCGCTATGTGGTTGTATTATATAAGGCTCGATTTAAAGGTGGCATATTTTTACCCTGACGCACGGCTCTTTATTCTTTGCACTGTATGTGTATTTTCTTCAAAAGCTTTTCCTATGCTCGAACAGGTTAGGGTTAGAGTCGATGGCGTAATGCTACCCAAAACGTGTGATGAGAACGGCGCATTAGGGTTGTGATTCTAATCAATTTTCCCATGAATATGCAAATTGTCATTCATAATTCTGAACTTTAACATCACATGATAATGTTGCGCCGCTTAATCACAAAGCATCTCCAAACCCGGTCACATCAATTTCTCTTGCATCCGCGTGTACGTGTAGTAAGAAGTGAAAACGTCTGCAGCTTCATAAATGTTCCATAGCTAGCAACCCAGATGGTCTACAGACTTACTGTCGACAGAACCAGATGGTCTACAGACCTACTGTCGACAGAACCAGGTCTACAGACTTACCGTCGACAGAACCAGATGGTCTACAGACTTACCGTCCACCAAACCTAATGGTCTACGGACAATATACAAGGCCTACCAATAGCAAGCCAAATGGTCTTCAGACTTACCGTAGACCAAACCAGATGGTCTACGGACACTCCACCGGGCTTACCAATAGTAAACCAGATGGTCTACAAAAACTTGCAGGCTTACTGATAGCTTACCAATGGCGACCCAGATGGTCTACAAACTTTTGTAGGCTTAGAGATAGCAAACAAGATGGTCTACAAACACGTGTAGGCTTATAGATAGCAAATCAGATGGTCTACAAACACAATACCAGGCTTACCAATACCAAACCAGATGGTCTACAAACACTATACCAGGCTTACCAATAGCAAACAAGATGGTCTACAAACACAATACCAGGCTTACCAATAGCGAACCAGATAGTCTACAAACACAATACCAGGCTTACCAATAGCAAAGAAGATGGTCTACAAACACTATACCAGGCTTACTAATGGCAAACCGGATGGTCTACACACACTATACCAGTCTTACCAATAGCAAACAAGATGGTCTACAAACACTATACCAGGCTTACCAATGGCGAACCAGATGGTCTACAAACACTACACCAGGCTAAGCAATGGCGAGACAGTTGGTCTACAAACAATATACCAGGCTAACCAATAGCAAACAAGATGGTCTACAAACACTATACCAGGCTTACCAATGGTGAACCAGATGGGCTACAGACACTATACCAGGCTTACCAATGGCGAACCAGATGGTCTACAAACACTATACCAGGATTCCCAATGGCGAACAAGATGCATGGTCTACAAACATTATACCAGGCTGAACAGTGGCGAACGAGATAGTCTACAAACACTTGCAGGCTTACCGATGGCAAACCAGATGGTCTACAAACACTTGCAGGATTACCAATGGCGAACCAGATGGTCTACAACACTATACCAGGCTTAACAATGGCGAACCAGATGGTCTACAAACCCTACAGCAGGCTTATCAATGGCGAATCAGATGGTCTACAACCACTATACCAGGCGGCTTACCAATGGCGAACCAGATGGTCTCCTTCATGGTGAAGCGGCGGTCAGTGTGACTGTGGTAATCCATGGCGAAGAAGACGATGGACACGAGAGCTGATCCCCCGAGAATGGCCATCCACAGCTCTAGGGAGAAGGGCATCAGGAACTGCAACAGTCACAATCATCACTTGCACGAGTGTGTGTAATGTGGTGTTAGTGTGTGTAATGTGGTGTGTGTGTGTGTGTGTGTGTGTGTGTGTGTGCGTGCGTGCGTGCGTGGGTGGGTGCGCGCGTGCGTGCGTGCGTGCGTGTGTGTGTGTGTGTGTGTGTGTGTCTGTGTCTGTGTGTGTCTCTGTCTCTGTGTGTGTGTGTGTGTGTGTGTGTGTGTGCACTGACCTGAAAGATAGTGCGGCTCTCCTGCGGCTTCCTGATGAGAATGTTGACCCCTGTACTGAGCACCCCCAGACTGAAGTCGATCACCTTCTCTCGCGCTGACGTGATGGAAATTGCGCCCGCTGCTAAAGTGGCGTTCTGACATCAAACACAAAGGAATTACTGTTCGATGCATTACAACAAAATACAGCTAAATACTTCCCTTATCGTGGAGACCATTGTGTACATCACCAGAGACCTGTGCAGGCTTTCACCTGAGTAGAATGCATTCTTCCACTTTAACACACTCCACAGATTTAGCCTGTCTTTAAATAGGTAGCC
>NC_090251.1:21362447-21372447 GCF_037325665.1 Littorina saxatilis | reverse complement strand
TGTGTGTGCTTCTTTCTTTCTTGCGCACGCGCGCGCGTGTGTGTGATAGGGTGGGGGATACGCACGCTTAGTTTGAGCTCAAAACCACGATATTTGGAAATAAGTGGCAATTCATCCCGTATCTGTGTACTGCTCGATTTTTTAAAAACAGAAAACTTGATGTTTTGCCTTCTTCGACCCCTAAAAATAGCACTGGTCAAAACTAGTGCTTCCCCTTGCTCGTCTGGGTCGCTCCAGACCTTCGAGGACTTGATCGCAATTACCACAATCTGCTTGCATGGCTCGCGTACGATAACCCCTAGAGCCCCTTATTAGTCGTTGCAGTAGATATTCCAAGAGAAACTTCATCCAATAACACTGTTCAAGGAATGTTCTAAAGGGCCCTCAGAAGAGGTGACAGTTCCGGTGACTGCTCCGGCCATCATCAGTTTCATGCCATAATGGCCCCTCGGCGAAACTGCGGGTGGTTTGATACTTGCTATTTCTTTCGAAAAGTCCTAATTTTTTCTAGCGTTGCGGACAAACTGCGCACACAAATGAATCACCTACTTGGAGTCCCAGTAAAAATATAAGCATGAGACATCTTGTCATCCAATCATTTACTCTTTTACAGGATGAAAGTCGCTTGTTCATTTCAATGTTTGTTATTCTCTCAGGTGCCAGGAGAAAGGTTCCGTACAACTCTCGCTTACTCTATTACACATGTCGTATGCATAAAGAGCGATTACTTCCCTTTGGTTATTTGATATCTTTTACAGACGAAAACTAGTGAAGACCAAGTTACATTCTTAAATTCCCGGAGGAAGCGGTCAGCCGAGAAGACGTCATTCCTTTCTTTCTGGTGCTGGATGTAGTTGTTGAGGGCCATGGTGGTAACCATAGCCGCGTCAATGGCCGCCGCCCTGTCGGTGTCTTTCTCTTTGAGGGGCTCCACGTAGCGGAAGGCCAGCAGACGACAGCGCGCCGAGAAGAGACCCAGGTTGTACATCTCCTGCGCGTTGGCCATCGGCTTGAGGGCCGAGCTCTAAACACACAGAGACAGAGACATTGACCGAGAGACAGACAGACAGACAGACAGACAGACAGATAGGCAGGCACACACACACACACACACACACACACACACACACACACACACACACACACACACACGTACACACTGTACATGCACCGTGTTCTTTAGTAAGCTTATTCATGATTTCGTGGGCTGCGGATGATTGCAATCAGGATCTTTACAGAATGGAGTTTTTCACTGAGACAACTGAACTTCCCAGAACAATGTATTGGAAACAGTTATCAAGAAACAACTTCCAGCAACCAAAACCGCAACAAATTATTAAATATGCATTTTAAACAGAGTTGCTCTCTACCTGCGAATTTCTCATCACATAGTAATTATCAATGGTGTTGTGAGTCTCCAGTCTTTCGTGCGCTTGATAGGAATAAAGGAGAGATCGTACGAAGTGAATAAAGTTATGTCCTAGTTTAGAAAACATGGACAAAGTTTGGATTACTTACCGGATCTACGAGGACAAACACTTGCTTTTCGTTGAGTGTCAAGTCAAACATCCGGGCCTGCACAGAACAGAAGTAAAAATCAGAGCTTCATATATTTCGCTGGAACGAAGTACCAAGTCGCGTAAGGCGAAATAACAACATTTAGTCAAGCTGTCGAACTCACAGAATGAAACTGAACGCACTGCTGTTTTCACCAAGACCACATACTAGTAGTTTCGTCAGTCCACCGCTCGTGGCAAAGGCAGTGAAATCAACAAGCCATGCAGAATATAGAGAATACTACATGGCTTGCTGTGTCGTACCAGATTTACACGAGTTTTTTTTTAAATATTGAACTGCGAGCGAAAGCGAGCTGTTCACTATTTGAAAAAGCAACGAGTGTAAATCTGGTACGACACAGCAAGCCATGTAGTATTCTGTTTATCCTACATACTTTACTTACGTGTATTTTACTGAAAATGTCCTGCAGTCGAGGCAGCTAAATTGAAGACGCTTGTTTTGGAACCTCGATCTCTTCTAAAGCCTTGTGCAATCCATTACGTCAAAGCAAAGAAACGTCACTCTGAAAATGTGGCGTGACGTGTTAGTTCTATAAATTAATCGAGGGTAATTAGCAAGCGCAATTTTTTTCTATAATGACGTTTGTCTCGGTGACTTTTGCATCATAAGCAGTGGAAAAACAGGTCCCTGCCAGACTTGCTTGACATGACCTCATTTACATGATATACACACGTGTGATTTGAACGATTATTATCTCACGAGTGTCTCTCAAACGTATGTAGGATAAAGTGCGGTAGTGGTCGCGCTGAGCAGGATAACACGCTTTTCTGTATGTCTATTCTTTTTAGCTTACTGAGTTTGTTTTTAATCCAAACATATCATATCTATGTTTTTGGAATCAGGCACCGACAAGGAATAAGATGAAATTGTTTTTAAATCGATTTCGGAAAATTAATTTTAATGCAGAATAGTGCGGTAGTGGTCGCGCTGAGCAGGATAACACGCTTTTCTGTATGTCTATTCTCTTTAGCTTACTGAGTTTGTTTTTAATCCAAATATAACATATGTATATGTTTTTGGAATCAGAAAATGACGAAGAATGAGATGAAATTATTTTTGGATCGTTTAATAAAATTTTTATTTTAATTACAAGATTCCGATTTTTAATGACCAAATTCATTCATTAGTTTTTTAAGCCACTAAGCTGAAATGCAATACCAAAGTCCGGGCTTCGTCGAAGATTGCTTTGCCAAAATGTCAATCAATTTGATTGAAAAATGAGGGTGTGACTGTGCCGCCTAAACTTTTACAAAAAGCCGGATATGACGTCATCAAAGTTATTTATCGAAAAAAAGAAAAAAACGTCCGGGGATATCATTCCCAGGAACTCTCATGTCAAATTTCATAAAGATCAGTCCAGTAGTTTAGTCTGAATCGCTCTACACACACACACGCACAGACACACACGCACAGACACACACACACACACACACACACACACACACACACACACACACACACACACACACACACACACACACAGACACACATACACCACGACCCTCGTCTCGATTCCCCCTCTATGTTAAGACATTTAGTCAAAACTTGACTAAATGTAAACAAGTCGCGTAAGGCGAAATTACTACATTTAGTCAAGCTGTGGAACTCACAGAATGAAACTGAACGTAGTCCGCCGCTAGTGCAAAAGGCAGAGAAAGTGACGAGCCTATTTGGCGCGGCAGCGGTTGCGCTGTGCTTCATAGCACGCTTTACTGTAGCTTTCTTCGTTTTAACTTTCTGAGCGTGTTTTTAATCCACACATATCATATCTATATGTTTTTGGAATCAGGAACCGACAAGGAATAAGATGAAATAGTTTTTGAATCGATTTCGGAAATTTAATTTTGATCATAATTTTTATATTTTTAATTTTCAGAAATTGTTTTTATTCCAAATATAACATATGTATACGTTTTTGGAATCAGAAAATGACGAAGAATAAGATGAAATTGTTTTTGGATCGTTTAATAAAAAAATAATTTTAATTACAAGTTTCCGATTTTTAATGACCAAACTCACTCATTAGTTTTTAAGCCACCAAGCTGAAATGCAATACCAAACCCCGGCTTTCGTCGAAGATTGCTTTGCCAAAATTTCAATCAATTTAATTGAAAAATGAGGGTGTGACAGTGCCGCCTCAACTTTTACAAAAAGCCGGATATGACGTCATCAAAGGTATTTATCGAAAAGAAGAAAAAAACATCCGGGGATATCATTCCCAGGAACTCTCATGTCAAATTTCATAAAGATCGGCCCAGTAGTTTAGTCTGAATCGCTCTACACACACACACAGACAGACAGACAGACAGACAGACACACACACACACACACACACACACACACACACACACACACACACACACACACACACACACATACACCACGACCCTCGTCTCGATTCCCCCCTCTATGTTAAAACATTTAGTCAAAACTTGACCACCAAATGTAAAAAGGATAAAGACAAGCGCAGGATACTTCACGTCATGAGTGTGAGTCATATGAAACACACACTTATGCGACATCTGACTGCTTTCGTAAATCACATTGTAAAGTATCACATAACCAATAATCAAATATAACTGAAAACTACTGCCATGTGGTATTATGTGTTACACGACAACATGATTGATGCAACAACCTTACCCACGACTGTCTACTGCCATGTGGCATTATGTGTTACACGACAACGTGATTGATGCAACAACCTTACCCACGACTGTCTACTGCCATGTGGCATTATGTGTTACACGACAACGTGATTGATGCAACAACCTTACCCACGACTGTTTACAGCCATGTGGCATTATGTGTTACACGACAACGTGATTGATGCAACAACCTTACCCACGACTGTCTACTGCCATGTGGCATTATGTGTTACACGACAACGTGATTGATGCAACAACCTTACCCACGACTATCTGCTGCCATGTGGCATTATGTGTTACACGACAACGTGATTGATGCAACAACCTTACCCACGACTATCTGCTGCCATGTGGCATTATGTGTTACACGACAACGTGATTGATGCAACAACCTTATCCACGACTGTCTACTGCCATGTGGCATTATGTGTTACACGACAACGTGATTGATGCAACAACCTTACCCACGACTGTCTGCTGCCATGTGGCATTATGTGTTAGGCTACACGACAACGTGATTGATGCAACAACCTTACCCACGACTGTCTACTGCCATGTGGCATTATGTGTTACACGACAACGTGATTGATGCAACAACCTTACCCACGACTGTCTACTGCCATGTGGCATTATGTGTTACACGACAACGTGATTGATGCAACAACCTTACCCACGACTGTCTACTGCCATGTGGCATTATGTGTTACACGACAACGTGATTGATGCAACAACCTTACCCACGACTGTCTACTGCCATGTGGCATTATGTGTTACACGACAACGTGATTGATGCAACAACCTTACCCACGACTGTCTACAGCCATGTGGCATTATGTGTTACATGACAACGTGATTGATGCAACAACCTTACCCACGACTGTCTACTGCCATGTGGCATTATGTGTTACATGACAACGTGATTGATGCAACAACCTTACCCACGACTGTCTACTGCCATGTGGCATTACGTGTTACACGACAACGTGATTGATGCAACAACCTTACCCACGACTGTCTGCTGCCATGTGGCATTATGTGTTACACGACAACGTGATGGATGCAACAACCTTACCCACGACTGTCTACTGCCATGTGGCATTATATGTGTTACACGACAACGTGATTGATGCAACAACCTTACCCACGACTGTCTGCTGCCATGTGGCATTATGTGTTACACGACAACGTGATTGATGCAACAACCTTACCCACGACTGTCTACTGCCATGTGGCATTATGTGTTACACGACAACGTGATTGATGCAACAACCTTACCCACGACTGTCTACAGCCATGTGGCATTATGTGTTGCACGACAACGTGATTGATGCAACAACCTTACCCACGACTGTCTACTGCCACGTGGCATTATGTGTTACACGACAACGTGATTGATGCAACAACCTTACCCACGACTGTCTGCTGCCATGTGGCATTATGTGTTAGGCTACACGACAACGTGATTGATGCAACAACCTTACCCACGACTGTCTACTGCCATGTGGCATTATGTGTTACACGACAACGTGATTGATGCAACAACCTTACCCACGACTGTCTACTGCCATGTGGCATTATGTGTTACACGACAACGTGATTGATGCAACAACCTTACCCACGACTGTCTGCTGCCATGTGGCATTATGTGTTATACGACAACGTGATTGATGCAACAATCTTACCCACGACTGTCTACCGCCATGTGGCATTATGTGTTACACGACAACGTGATTGATGCAACAACCTTACCCACGACTGTCTACTGCCATGTGGCATTATGTGTTACACGACAACGTGATTGATGCAACAACCTTACCCACGACTGTCTACTGCCATGTGGCATTATGTGTTACACGACAACGTGATTGATGCAACAACCTTACCCACGACTTTCCACAAATGCATGACACCTGGATGCACACACCTATGCTACAATGCGCCACGCATCACAATCACCACACCTCCTCAAATCACGCAGTCCACAACACAGCAGAAAGCACATTCATTGTATACCGCGAATCGCTATTCTTCACATCCTTACAGGCCTCTAAACTTGTTAGGGACATTAACTGGGTGGCCGAGTGGTAACGCACTTGCGCTCGGAAGCGAGAGGTTGCGAGTTCGACCCTGGGTCAGGGCGTTAGCAATTTTCTCCCCCCTTTCCTAACCTAGATGGTGGGTTCAAGTGCTAATCTTTCGGATGAGACGAAAAACCGAGGTCCCTTCGTGTACACTACATTGGGGTGTGCACGTTAAAGATCCCACGATTGACAAAAGGGTCTTTCCTGGCAAAATTGTATAGGCATAGATAAAAATGTCCACCAAAATACCCGTGTGACTTGGAATAATAGGCCGTGAAAAGTAGGATATGCGCCGAAATGGCTGCGATCTGCTGGCCGATGTGAATGCGTGATGTATTGTGTAAAAAAATTCCATCTCGCACGGCATAAATAAATCCCTGCGCCTTGAATATGTGCGCGATATATTTATTGCATAAAATAAAAATAAAAAAATAAAAAAATAAATCCCTGCGCTTAGAACTGTACCCACGGAATACCCGCGATATAAGCCTCATATTGATTGATTGATTGAACTTGTGATGCACAAAAGGAGGTCATTCCACGCCACCTAAAACCACACCTCAAACTCAACACCCCCACTTACCACATCCAGCACGAGCTCGATGAGGTGGTCGGTGACATCACGCGGGCTACAGACGATGATGTTCCACTGCCTGAAGAGCTGGGCGTTACGCAGGACCTGCAGCACCATCTCGCGGGCGATGCTCTCGCCGGGGTGCACGGTGTAGGGGACGAGGGAGATGCCTGCCCCCAGCATCTGACTCGCCAGGTCCTGACACTCTGCACAACGCATCCTCTCTTAAGCCTCGGTCATACAGGAGACTCAGTCGTTGCGATTCAGTCTTGCGATTCAGTCTTTGGCCGATCGCACATCACATCGTAGGCCATTGACCCGTCACACGATGAACGATAGACGAACGACTGGCGAACGATAATTCCACGCGAGCGGGGCGGAAGTGATGTGTCATAGTGAACACGGCAAACGCGCTTTGCGAGAGCAGACGCTAAATGTTCGAACGTCGCTCTACCTTTCTGAAAAATTCCTTTCAGCATTACGCCTTTGCAAGAAATAAAGTTCCCAGACAGCTGCAATTAATGTTTTCCGACCGCTGTACACGCCTAAAACGTCTCTTTTATATCTGAGTAAAAAACTGTTCTTCCAAAATGTTTTGAATCGACGAAGAGACGCTGTACGCCACTGTCCGCCATTATTTTACGTCACGGCGTCAAGGCCGCAGCAACGCGTTCTGATTGGCTCTGTTGGCTCTTCCCCTGCGATTGACCGACGACTGGATCGCAGGAATAGAACATGTTCTAAACCTCAAAGCTACGAGGGAATCGCATGAGACTGAGTCGCAGACTTGTCGTAGCTGTTTTCTACGACTGAGTCGGCTGTGTGACAGGGTAAATCGCGCGACTCAGTCGCATGTGTGACAGCCCTCTTACTCACCTGCAGTGCACCTTGTGCTTGGCCTAAACACAGGACAGTTAACTAACCTGCACTTTCTGTTCTACACCTTACAGCCTGAAACTCTACAGAGTGCATGTACCTCAGCGAACATTTGGTTAAACGCTCTGCGCATCATCGGCAACCAAACAGCGCAATTTTACATTATTTACACGTGGGATGTCAGCACTGAGGTGTCGGAGCCTTGTGGTCGACACTGTGAACAGTGCATTGCACTGAGAGTATGAGCAACAGTAATCCGTTTGCCCTGGATGCCACATTACTGCACAGGTCGTGATGGTGCTGGAGTAGAGCCAGCTGGCCTCACAGCCTCGTTCTCACGGCCATGTCACGAGAATGGTGACTCCTGTTGATCTCCTGCCAAGGACTTCGTTCGGTGATCACAAAAGAACTCTCATATCCCCAGCGCAAGACCGCTTACCCCGGCATCATAATTATAACTGACCCTGGCCTTCAGCGGCATTATTTGGCACGACCGTCACAGCGGAACACGTTTCCTTAGTTTATCACTTACTCAGCAAGACCCTAAAACGGGTATTATCTGCTACTTGGAATCCTACCACAGGTATTTCTTACCCTGGTTATCCGCGGCGTTTTCCGGCATGACCATGACGGCTGACTCCCAGGACTCTGACCGGAAGAGGTCCACCACAGCCAGGTTCTGTTCCTGTGCCGGGGGCCGGATCTCCACCAGGGTGCGCCACGGGGTGCGATCCTGCACGCGGCTCATGTCGATCCAATCAAAACCCTGCAGAAAAGGTTCAACCAATCATAAATGCTCTCTACGCACGCAATATTCTGCAGCCAAAAAACACGCGTGATTCATGCATATACTGACCATAACACTACTGACTCGATTTGTTGACATACAACCAATGACAGAGACTCTGAAGAGGGGGAGAAAGAAGAACGAAACGAGTGAGTATAGTGAAAACCCGTTGTGTTCATTATAATCGCTACCAAATGTCACTTTGTTCTTCGTGATGTTAAGAGCTGACCAAAGACATAACTTTGCAGTGAGAAACGTTTAACGCTAAACCAACGTGTGGTGTGACTCCATACTTGTGACTGTGCAGTCTATATACATCTTCCTGACAAAACAGTCAAATAGTTGTACTGCTGGCTCGCTAAATGACTAACTGTTTTGTTGGTCAATATGTTTGGTTGGTTAGGGGTGGGCGGTTGATAGCCTGGTTGGTTATTGTGTGCGCTATGTGATATTGTTAGAGGGAGGAATAAAGCGAGAGGATGACTGACCTTGTAGTCCGTGACGAGGTAGGGGATGTTGAGTCGCTCCAGGATCATGGCCAGGTTGGTATAGAATGGGCCGATAATCACGTTGGGCACCTCGTCCGGTTCTGCCCCTTGGTTCATCAGCGCTGCAACACACAGTCAAAACACCACAACACACAGTCAAAACACCACAACACACAGTCAAAACACCACAACACACAGTCAAAACACCACAACACACAGTCAAAACACCACAACACACAGTCAAAACACCACAACACACAGTCAAAACACCACAACACACAGTCAAAACACCACAACACACAGTCAAAACACCACAACACACAGTCAAAACACCACAACGCACAGTCAAAACACCACAACACACAGTCAAAACACCACAACACACAGTCAAAACACCACAACGCACAGTCAAAACACCACAACACACAGTCAAAACACCACAACACACAGTCAAAACACCACAACACACAGTCAAAACACCACAACACACAGTCAAAACACCACAACACACAGTCAAAACACCACAACACACAGTCAAAACACCACAACACACAGTCAAAACACCACAACACACAGTCAAAACACCACAACACACAGTCAAAACACCACAACACACAGTCAAAACACCACAACACACAGTCAAAACACCACAACACACAGTCAAAACACCACAACACACAGTCAAAACACCACAACACACAGTCAAAACACCACAACACACAGTCAAAACACCACAACACACAGTCAAAACACCACAACACACAGTCAAAACACCACAACACACAGTCAAAACACCACAACACACAGTCAAAACACCAGCTGTGTTAACATGGCGCAGTCAGCACTGTCCCAAATGTAGTGTCGCTCGCGTAATGTCGAGGAAAGAAAAACAATGGGCCCACCAGGCTACCCGCACAAATAACAAACCAAACAAACAAACAAAAAACAACAAGAACAAACAAACAAAC
>NC_090251.1:21337447-21359947 GCF_037325665.1 Littorina saxatilis | reverse complement strand
GTGATCTCCCATTATGTTGTTCACGAGCAGTGTTCGCGAGACGAAAATGATTGCAGATTGGCCGACTTCGACAGTGATCTCCGTTCTGTTCTTCACAGTTATGATAAAGACATCGTTCTAAGGTCAAAATAAGTCGAAATTTTGGGACTGCTGCCGGAAGGAGACCGTAATATATGGTTGCATCACTGTCAAAACAATCGTCTGCTCCAGCGAGGGCCGAAACCAAACGGTTGATTATCACGTGACACTTATGCCATATTTAGAGTTGTTTGCACAGTAAATGCATCCGAGAAAAATAGCTCGCTTGAAACTGTCTAAAATAAAAACTCCTCTGTAATTACATTTAGTCAAGTTTTGACTAAATGTTTTAACGTAGAAGGGGGAATCGAGACGAGGGTCGTGGTGTATGTGTGTGTGTGTCTGTCTGTCTGTGTGTGTGTGTGTGTGTGTGTGTGTGTGTGTGTGTGTGTGTTATGTGTTTGGTTGGTCTCTTCTTTGGTAGTGCAATAGCGTTAATTATGGATTGTTGTTATCATCATTTACATAAAAACTTATCTGTTAATCCAAACAATGATATAATTACTGTGATGTTCTTAACTACACTTTAACATGGAATGTATGTATGTATGTATGTATGTATGTATGTATGTAGGTATGTATGTAGGTATGTATGTAGGTATGTATGCATGTGTGTTGGTGTGTCGGTGTGTCATGTGTGCAAGAAAAAAGGGTATGGTAGTTGTACATATATTACTTTAGATATTTTTATCATGGGTTTTATGAATTTTCTTCTCTTATTCTTTTATAATTATTAATTAATGACCTATTTGTGCTGATGACCAATTTAATTTCCTTTGTTGGATCAATAAAATGTTATGAGTTATGAGTTATGAGTTATGAGTTATGTTATGTTATGTTATCAGACTGGTACTTAGGCTGTTAAGCCTTTGTCTGATCTTTTGATCAGTTGCTATCCTAGCCTAACTTTGGGCTAGGTAACCTACACGATCTTTTGACCGTGGCCTATTCTATTAACGTTTTCTTGGCTGGTGTAGTGAGAGGCATACTGACATTTGGGCTATACATATAATCTTTCAGTGCATTGTCCAAGCGATTTTTGAAACTGTTCATTGTCGGCGCTTCTACCACATTCTTGTCCAAGGAGTTCCACGTGTCTATGATTCTGTTCGTGAAGAAAGATTGTCGGAGAGCTGTTCTGCATTGTTTCTTCTTGAGCTTGAACTGATGTCCACGGGTATTACAAAGGCTATTCAGCTCCAGTGGGTTCTTGCAATCGTAGTATCCATGCACGAATTTGTATGCTTCAATCATGTCTCCCCGGATACGCCTATAGCACATGCTTGGAACTTTCAAAACTCTCAAACGCTCTTCATAACTCAAGGTCTTCAACCCTGGAATACACTTCGTGGCTCTTCTTAATACACTTTCAATCAAATTTTTATCTTTCTCGAGTCGGGGACTCCACACCACATTTGCAAACTCCAGATGAGGCCGTACAAGTGCAACAAAGAGCAGTCTTAGCGTTTCTGCGTCCAAATGCTCATAAGACCGTCTAATGAGACCCAGGATTCTGTTTGCTTTGTTGACTTGTGTTTCCACGTGCTTTGAGAATTTCAATTCACTGTCTACATTGACTCCAAGGTCCTTTTCTGCACTTGAGCTTTCCAGATCAACCCTGTCCACGCTGCCAGGTTTTCTCATATTATACACAAGTTTCTGATTTTTTGTACCCAACTGTAATGTCTTACACTTATCTGCATTAAAGCGCATCTGCCACTTGTCTGCCCAGTCGACCAAACTGTCCAAATCCCTCTGGAGTTCCTTGCTATCTTCACAAGTTCTGATTTGTCTGTACACTTTTGTATCATCAGCGTACATGCTGCACAGACTGCTCACAACTTCAGGGAGATCGTTAATGTATATAACAAATAAAACCGGGCCCAGCACACTGCCCTGGGGCACTCCACTTGTCACGTCTTTCCAGTCTGACATAGACCCATTGACCTTCACCCTTTGCTTTCTATCACTTAGAAAATCACCGATCCAGTCTTTGACAAGTCCATGGATACCATATGCTTCTAGTTTTTTCAGTAACCGCACATGCGGAACACAATCGAATGCCTTAGCAAAATCAAGGTACACAGGGTCAACCGGTACTCCATCATCTAAGCTATCTGTCCAGTCGTCAATGACGCTAATTAAGTTTGTCACGCATGATCGTTTTGCCACAAAACCATGCTGGCAATCTGATAACAAGTCGTTGGCTGTCAAATGAGAGAAAACACTGGTTCTTATCAACTTTTCTAACAGTTTGCATGGTATGCTTGTTAAACTCACTGGGCGGTAGTTGCCTGGACTGCTCTTAAGCCCTTCTTGAAAAGGGGTGTTACATTTGCCTGCTTCCACTGATATGGTACTGTTCCTTCAGCTAGCGATGTGTGTGTGTGTGTGTGTGTGTGTGTGTGTGTGTGTGTGTGTGTGTTTGTGTGTGTGTTTGTGTGTGTGTGTGTGTGTGTGTCTGTGTGTCTGTCTGTGTGTGTGTGTAGAGCGATTCAGACCAAACTACTGGACCGATCTTTATGAAATTTGACATGAGAGTTCCTGGGAATGATATCCCCGGACGTTTTTTTTTCTTTTTTTCGATAGATACCTTTGATGATGTAATATCCAGCTTTTTGTAAAAGTTGAGGCGGCACTGTCACATCCTCATTTTTCAATCAAATTGATTGACATTTTGGCCCAGCAATCTTCGACGAAGGCCGGACTTCGATATTGCATTTCAGCTTGGTGGCTTAAAAATTAATTAATGACTTTGGTCATTAGAAATCTGAAAATTGTAAAAAAAAAAAATGTTTTTAAAACGATCCAAATTTACGTTTATCTTATTCTTCATCCTTTTCTGATTCCAAAAACATATAAATATGTTATATTCGGATTAAAAACAAGCTCTGAAAATTAAAAAATATAAAATTTATTATCAAAATAAAATTTCCGAAATCGATTTAAAAACGATTTCATCTTATTCCTTGTGGGTTCCTGATTCCAAAAACATATAGATGTGATATGTTTGGATTAAAAACACGCTCAGAAAGTTAAAAAGAATAGAGATAAAGAAAAGCGTGCTATCCTTCTCAGCGCAACTACTACCCCGCTCTTCTTGTCAATTTCACTGCCTGTGCATCGAGCGGTGGACTGACGATGCTACGAGTATACGCTCTTGCTGTAAAAATGCAGTGAGTTCAGTTTCATTCTGTTAGTTCGACAGCTTGACTAAATGTTGTAATTTCGCCTTACGCGACTGTTTAAAAATTACAAAACACCATGAAAAATCATTATCGACGATCGCGAATCTGCTTACATCCATAACACATTACAAAAAGCTCTAAATATGTACAAAAATCTGTTTCCTTGCCAGACAAGGAAACTCAAGGCATCCTGTCAGGAAGAGAATGAGCCGAACTCCCTTTGACCTGAGGTCAGGATGGTTCTTCTGTTGACTCGCTTTGCTATGCATCCCGGTTCTGGATGTGTGAAGTCGGCTGAAGACGCAGAGCAACTTGCATTGCTGTTTGTTTAGATGACAACTTTTTTGTCCATAATTATTGTGTCAAGAAAAATCGTTTGGGGGTCGGTCAAAAAGTGGTGAAAATCGCCTCAGTGGAAAAAAAACTTCCAGATTGATAACTATAGGCAAAGCTTACTGTCCTCGTTACCGGGATGAGTCGGGTTGAGAATAGCCGAGTAACATCAAGTTCGGTCTCCACCGGGCCAAGCCAGCCCAGCTGCCTCGGTTACACTTGCGTTACAAGATATTTTACGCATTATGAATTTTGCGCATTGGCTTACGTCACAAGTGAATGAAATACTACAAGTAGATAACACTGTTCATTGGCTCTATCGACTCCCGTTTTTAACCGCTTGCTTCCCTTTATATGATAAACCGCCCATAGATCGTCGTTCTCCCGAACTAACTCCTTAGTATGTCATCGAGAATAGAGGATTTTGGGTAGTTTCATGCAATGACGTCAGCGCCTTTCGGCGATTGGTCAATGCATTTCGTATCAATGACAATGTCGGTCACGCTTGAAATTATCGCTACTTGATATTGCTTTCCAAACTTATACAAGGTGACAGGGAGCGTAGGGTCAGTTATGAACTGAACTAGCCCCGAACAGTGAGATATAGAGAACAGTACACAAATACGAACGGAGAGACTCAGAAACTCGAGTCAGTCGTCGCCACGCTCGAGAACTCAAGTGTAATATTTGAAGTTAAAATCTCCCTCGACTACAGTGCGACAAAATAGCTCAGTTGGTAACGCGCTTGACCATGCGCTAATCCTCACTTTTGTGGTCCCGGGTTCGATCCGCTTCGACGGCAATTTTATTTTTATTTTTGTCTGAACTCGTAATTCTTGTATCATATTCGTTTGCTTCATTCCAAACGTTTTGGATAATGAAATGAATCGAAATAATAAAAAGTTGCATAATTATTGAGTACTTCCAGCGGAACAATATCATCCCCAGAATTACCCATTGGCATTTAACAAAAAAGTAACATCGGCTTTGGTGAAAACTGATTGCCCTATAGGCAACACCGCAACTACATGTAATGATGATATCAAGAAAACGTACAAAACACAAATACGAACGGGGAAAACGACGAGTCAACAAATGCTCAATTCGAAAACCCGGCGCCCGCACGTGGCAGCTATGTTGGCAGTTCAAGTCTTAGTTTTCACGCATAAATGTAGTAAGCGTTGTGGCGGGTTGGTAAGGCGTTTGTTTTCGAAGCCGGCGGTCTTGAGTTCGATTCTCCAACGACTTTTGTAAAACGTGATTTTTCAACTTTCTTCTTTTTTGTATGCTTGTATATTATTCTTTTTGATTTATCCGGTTTTGAGTCGAGAATTGAAAATCGAATATAGTGCGTGAGTGCCCTTGAACAGCTTTCCCACAATCCCGTATTCTATTTTTAGTACGGGATATCCCCAAGGAAAGGTCAAAGGGCATATGTATCACCGCGTGTTGACTGCTGGTAATAGTAGTTAATTACTTCTAGTATATTAGACTTCTGCTTACGTTAAAATGGTAACGATAGCGCTTGTTCTGTTTCTTACGTTTGACTCACAAACCGAGCGCAATTTGGCCAATCAAAGTAGGCGAGACGGTGAACGGCAGCGAGGCGTTTGACTTCAAACAAGTTGACGGACATCGATTTTTTTTTCTTACTCGCAATTTCGCGAACTTATTGACTTAAAGGCACAGTGCGCCTCCCGTAAACCATCACAGATACTGTCAGGCTTTTACACACAGTACAAACACCCTTCCATGTGAACGCTCACCAAACGGGAACATCCTAGGTGCCCTACGTAAAGAGCGAGCAATTTTCAAAGAATTAATTTTGCGGATTGTCTCAGAGACATTCGGACCGTGGTGCGTTTGGGCGCTAGACCTAACTTTTAAAATCTAAATAATAAATTGACAGCTTGTTACACAAACATTCTTAAATCACAAAAGAATTCTTTTTTCATCAAGACAAGATCAGTACAATTCGAAGTTTTTAAAGTTTGAAAAAAGAAACGCCCGGAAGCAGGGTCACGCAAGGTCGTGGTTCTCGTAGCAGACGACGGTGTATGCCTATCGCCAGTTCCTCTGAACAGTCAAAAGCCATCGCGGGAGTTCTTGTGACAGCCGTTTGTTTCGTGCATAGTCAGAGGTACATAATAACGTGCTATTGCAGATAAGCTCACAGCGAGTCGCATTCAAATTACTAACTGACGACTGCATTGTGAAAAAGGGAAACTGGATCACACGGGTTCACGATGGCTCAGGGGTAAGATAAACCACGCAAAAATAAATTCTTTGAAAATTGCTCGCTCTTTACGGAGGGCACCTAGGATGTTCTCAAGCGATGAGTGCTTAAATGAAAGGGTGTTTGTACTGTGTGTAAAAGCCTGACAGTATCTGTGATGGTTTACGGGAGGCTTACTGTGCCTTTAAGTAGAAGTCACGAAGTCCTCTGGACCACATCATTTGAGTGTTTCTTCAAAATATTTTTTGCAAGCACTGTATCATACCTGTATTCTCTGAGAAATTTCGTACAGCTCGGTGTTACTCGGGCAAACTCATCCTGATTTCAAAACGATCAGCCATAATACAGATAATTATGTTATGTACAGTCATAAATCTCCAACCTACTCGGCCTAGTTTTACCAGTGTGGTGTGTGCGTGCAAACTGTGTACTGATGCGGTGTGTGCACGGTGTGCGCGCGCGTGCGTGCGTGTGTGTCTGTGTGTGTGTGTCTGCATGTGTGTGTGTGTGTGTGTGTGTGTGTGTGTGTATGTGTGTGTGTGTGAGCGTGTGTGTGTACTGTCTGTGTGTGTCTGAATGTGTGTGTTTGTGTGTGTGTGTGTGTGTGTGCGCGTGTGTGCCTGTGTGTGTCTGTGGGCGGGCGGGCCGGTGTGATTGTTCACCTTTCTGTCTCTCCTACTTTCTTGACAACAAACAAACGGTCGAGGTCTGACTTTTCTCGTCTGAAATACATGGGCCAAACATGTAATTCTTTGGGAACTTTTGGCATTGCCATTCTTTTCATCCGGTTTATCTTATTATGTGTGATTGATATCAGCTAGAAAGTGCAACACCGTCATGTCAAGTGAACACAAAATATAGGTTGTTAGATTGCAGCTTTTCTTTGACGGCAGGAAGCGACCGAGTTAAAGCCATCACTCTTGTGCCACACCAGTGTTCGCGGCAGGTGTTTTGTAATACCTCAACGACAAAACTCCTGGCCCCCATAACAAAACTGAATGAATCGGTCCCACAAAGGCCAAAGCCAAACAGGTTGAAGAATACATCGAAACCTTATCTGTCAGATTCTTGTTCATGCAAGCGTAAGAGATATTGAGCTTGTACAACACACCATCCGTTTGGGTTTTTACGCAGATAATCTTACATACAGCTAGTTAAACGCCGTTTTTTCGTCTCTCCGTCCGTAATTTTGTTTTACTTCCAATGATCGTTTCTGCAACCAGAATCTTTAAATTCCGACGTGAATTTTGTAGACAGACTTTGAACTTACCAATGGATAAGGTGTAGCTTTTTCCGTCTGTCGTTTTCATGCAACGAGTATCCACCCTAGGCAGCGACATCAACAACAGCAACATCATCGTAGTCAACACGACCACGGACACTGTACACCATCCATGAGTAGTCATCGCAAAGTTTGGGTGTAAAGATCGCCACTGGTCAAGTGCCTGCACATAAAATAACACGGCTTTTGGAGCACAACCATATTGTTGTTGTTGTTGTTGTTGTTGTTGTTGTTGTTGTTGTTGTTGTTGTTGTTGTTGTTGTTGTTGTTGTTGTTGTTGTTGTTGTTGTTGTTGTTGTTGTTGTTCTTCTTCTTCTTCTTCTTCTTCTTCTTCTTCTTCTTCTTCTTCTTCTTCTTCTTCTTTGTTTCGTTCGTTGGTTCGTTGTTGGGTTCGTTCGTTTCTTTCGATCGTTCGTTATCTGTTTATTTTCTATTTTTTGTCTGTCTTCCTTTCTTTCTTTCTTGCTTTTCTTCTTCTTTGGATGCACGTTGCCTGTATCATTCGCTTCATGAAAATCATTCAGTTCGAAAAATGAAACAGATAAGGTCTGAAACAACACACCTCTCTCTTCACTCACTTTCTAAAATAATGCTTTTTAAGCAGGTCTATCCTGATTTAAAACAAAGACGAAATATAATTAAAATTAAATTAATATAATTATAATTAAAATAAAGTTAAACTATGAGATTTCAAGCCGTATCTTTTCTGAGCAAAAAGGATCAAAACGAATACGGTTTTAAGTTATTAAACTGATTTCGGCAGAAAAATCCTTGTTATTTTCAATCAGAAAAGCTATATATCCTTCACACACACACACACACACACACACACACACACACACACACACACACACGGGAAAACATATTTGTCATTATCAGCACATTACCTTTTGCTGTTCCAAGTACACTTGTACATGTACATATATCGCAGAAGGTCTCAAGTGTATCCGCAAACGCAACACAAAAAGCGCAGTGGGATCACGTCACAAATCGCCAGGAGACGAACAGCACTGATGTGTCAAACGACAATACTCATTTGTTTCGCTGTCTCTTTTTTCGCACTGTCCAGCGACGCACAGCAATCCTCAAGTGAGCTTTACAGGTTGATACCACATAAATACACGTTTGTTTTCCGTGCAAGAAGGAGAGAAGATCAATGGAAATCCAAAGCCTGTTTGTCGAATTGTGTTTGCCTCCCTGGTTTTGGCATTGCACTGTGAAATGGGCTACTGTCCGAAGTGTGGAGCGTGGAGCAATATCTTGTCAAGTCGTCACATTGACCTTGTGAAGTTGTCACATTGACCCCACGCTTGTTCTCTTGTGTCGCACCTGCTTGTCAGTCAAACATTCGGCATCTACATCAATATGTCGCACATCCCATGTCGTAGTGGTAATGACCAAACAAAGGGACACAAAGTCATACTCGTCACTAAAGAAGATTTTCTACAAAAGAGAAACTGTCCAGAAATGCTAAGTCAATGAAACCAGTGGTGTTGTCTCATTCGGCTAAGATTCTAAGTCAGTGACTCATTCCGGAATATCCGAAATAGATGCTCAAGCACGTATTAATTCCTCCTACGTATGTATTCATGTTAAAAAAAAAATCAGAGATGTCATTTTTCCGAATGATTGTCTGTCTGGTAACCTGTTCCAGAAAAGTGACCCTCTTTTAGGTCGCTTCAACCTGGCTCAACCTGCTTCCTCTTCTGTCAGTGTTAGCCGAGACTGCCGCGCCCCGGATTGCACGTGCGTTGTCCTGTGTTGCTGTGCGCGTCACTCTGTCACTCACTGTGGGTCCGTGTTCACCGCTACGTGTCCGCGCAAGAGGCGTCGGTGGCCGAATGGTCTTTGTCTTTTGTTGCGTCGGTGGCCGAATGGTTTTTGCGTCGGTGCACAAGCTGGTCAGTGTTGATGTAGTAATGAGTGCAGGCGAACCTTGGTATGCCTGTCAATCGTTTTGATTACTTTTTTGTTAGTATTAAATGAGGACACAGATACACACTCATTATGCTACAAAAGTCGTATAATGCGTTGTGGTGTTTTTGGTGATCTTAAGGGCAAAATACATCTGTGCAGTCGCCACTACACTACATGCTGCGATAGGGATTATGACGAGTTCTTGGCCTGTTTTCTGTTCACACAACGTGTAGCGGGCTGGAGAAAAAAAAGAATTACCTCAATTATCTGCAGTGCGTCGTCTGTCCTGCTGGCGTTACATAGGTGAGCGCCGGGCCTTTTATATCGAACTTCATGTTCCCACCACAACTTGCCTGGTCCCCTCTCTGTAAACAGTGCTTCACAAAAACATGAGCTGGGAATGTTCACTTACTTTGCTCTGTTTGACGGTACTAGCATAATGACAGTCGCGTATTGTTACTTCACTTAAATCCTTCACAAAAGTGAGTTGACACAAATCCAAATTGAAAAAAATATCATTAATAAATTCACATAAATGCATTTAAACACCTTTCTTATGACAACACAGGCGTCATTGAAGTCACTTATTTGATCGTAACTGTGCTCGAATTAGAAATGAAGAAAACAAATTGAGGGGTGGGGGGGTGTATGTGTGTGTGTGTGTGGGGGGGGGGGGGTGGGTGGTCACGGAGCCTGGTGTAAAGACCAGTTTCCTGCTAGTCCATGGGTTCGATCTCCAGGTGCGGCGAGGAGAAAAGTCAACAATACTACTCGAGAACGATTAAAAAAACAAAACATGGTAGCGTGACACCATTGCTACACACTGCCCTTGGGGATATCAGCCCGCATGTAGTGGATTCAATTCCCCGATAATACGATCATTACAAGACTATCAACTAAATGATCAAAGTGGTAAACGAAACGAACAAACTTGAAAACTGATACGCCTCGAGTAATGATGAGTAGTAACTTGCGTAATTTAGTCTCATGTGGCTCATAAGCAACTTCATAGGCGAAGCTGTAAACAGCTAACGTAAATCTACTTTGTTAACGCCGGGAAATATGATCAAACCTGTCGACATAATCATTTCGGCAGACGATCGGTCTTTGTCCGAACATCAGTTTGTCGCTGCCATGTAATCATCGCGACGAAAAGGTCACAGGTCACAGTGATGTGCGCATGCTTGGGCCTCAAATGGCCATAGCAAGTCGTCACTGCAAAGGTGTCGGAACTTTGAGTGGTAGGGGATTAGGTATCAATACTACAACAATAATAATATGAGCACAATTTGACCCATTCATCGTGAAGGGAATCGGCCACTTTCCAAACCAAGCGGTTCCAATACCACTCTTCAATGGCACATCAACAGTGTAACCGGTGATTCTACCGACTCTCAAAAAAGAGTGGTCCTTTGAAATATTGATGCGTTATTGACCGATGATCAACCAATTACTTTAATCCTGTAACAACAAATGCAAAGTAATGCGTATTTCTTTACAGAGGGAACATCAGTCTAGGGACAGGTTTGCGCCAGTAGTCTTTGTGGTTAAAGGTAGCTTCCTTTACGTGTGAACCCACATGTACAGATTGTCTAATCAGTATTTCGCTTGTAATAACTGTAATATTAACAACACAGAGATGTTGCTGGTATGTAATGAAAGAAGACTCTCCACTCACACAAACAAATAGCGAAATTCAGTGTTATACTAACTGAAGTAAAGACAGCTTCGCGTAAAAAAAAATTGTATTGATGATTATATTTTGTTGGTTCCAGTGGTCGAGTACAAACCAACAATTGCAAAGAATGTGATTTTGTTCTTGCCATTCAAAACATTTCTTAACTGGGCTTTTTCCGTGAAACGTGCTGACATTTTAAACGGCTTTGTGGGCCCATTTTTCTCTCAAAATTAATATTATTATTATTATTATGGTGAGCTTATATAGCGCGAACCACAATTAACTGTGCTCTCCGCGCTTTACATATTAATTTCTGCCGTGTGAAATGGAATTTTTTTACAGACAGACAAACAAACATTTTTTACACACAACATATAACGCATTCACATCGACCAGCAAACCTCAAGCCTGTTAGGCGAAACTTTACCTTTCACGGCCTTTATTCCAAGTCACACGGGTATTTTGATGGACATTTTTATCTATGCCTATACAATTTTGCCAGGAAAGACCCTTTTGTCAATCGTGGGATCTTTAACGTGCACACCCAATATAGTGTACACGAAGGGACCTCGGTTTTTCGTCTCATCCGAAAGACTAGCACTTGAACCCACCACCTAGGTTAGGAAAGGGGGGAGAAAATAGCGGCCTGACCCAGAGTCGAACACGCAACCTCTCGATTCCGAGCGCAAGTGCGTTACCACTCGGCCACCCAGTCCACATATGTTCAAGTTCTGGTGGCAAAGCAGCTAGTACGGTGGAATTTCAAATAGAAATGTTATTTTTATGTAAGAAAATGGTAACATAAAAAAGTTAAAATTGCTTCCCCGCCAAAAGGGGAAAAAAAGACAGATTGAGCAATTTTCTGGCTTCTTTGAACCAAACAAATTTACGGGGGAATCTCGGTCGCTTCGCTCATTCGTTTAGGTCGCTTTGCTCCCTTTACATAGAGCCACCTCCCAAACCCACACAAGCTAACTGATCCGGCTCTGCTTGTAATCGCACTCAGTGAATTTGACGATATAGTGGAAGTTTCTTCCGCTTTGACCGTTGAAATTATTATCTTGCATACTGCAACACTTGCTGAACATACTCAATCCACTGGCAATCGACTCAATGTCAAGTTTTGTCAGGGCGCAACGCAAAGTACGGTCACCCGTGGTCAGTTTTCGACGTAATTCTGGATCACCTCGCTCTGGTTTTATATCATTCGCGCGTGTTTTCACATAATAGGCGCAAAAAGTTAGCTTCCCTGCCAAGAAGAATGTCTTAGGCTGTAATTTCAACCTTTTATTTTATAATTCCTCCATTTTGAGTTGTCAAAAATCACAAGTAGTGTCAATAAAGCCTTATTTTGCAACCAAGGGCAATAACTATCGTCTGTTACAGTCAAAGGGAGATCATTTACAAATCAAATGTGGTTTTCAGAGAGCCCTGTATAACCTTTACATTGATAATGTAATATGATGGGACTTTTTAATGTTATGAACATATATAATTATAGCTATTCTGATGAACACGTGGGGGAATTCGGGGGCTGTGATTGGATGGTCTCTTCCGATCATCAAAGCATAATGCTACGGAAGTCGGCCATTTTTCTCAATATCCAAAAGCATATTGTCAATAACAAAGACGCATGGTTCCGGTTTACCCACCTGTACCACACGATGTTTCACTGATCGACAACAGCATACACTGACAACTTGAAATTCTTCTCGGGAATGTTTTTCAGCTTTATAAATGTCGATAGCATACCCTTTTCTGCTAACTTCCCGATGAAACAGGACTAAACCTATTATTTTCTGTCCCTAAACACCACAACATGCCCAAAGTCGAAAGATGTAGTACAAACAGGGGAGTACAACGGAACAGCCGTTTTTGTGTGCCTGTGAGCATAGTTCACAGTTGCCGACTGACACAAATTTTCGCATTCGGCTTTTCTTATCTCGTAACTCCACACTAAATACCCCACTTCCCCTCTGAAGTATTGATGCACAACCCATGGCACTAACATTCATGTAGTCGTTTATGACTGAGGTTGAAAAATTCGCTTCATGACGAGACAAGTATAAATGCCATTCACCCAAACTGGAAACGTCGTGCCGTCTGCTCGTTTTGTACGGATTAGCTGTTCTCTTTTCCTCCCCTTGTTGCATCCTAGTTCTTCAGTTGTTTCTAGTTTTCCGTTGATGTTGTGTTTTGGTCTTCTTCATAAGTAGTCTTGTTCAAAATTTAAAAAAATCAAACTTCTTTTTGTTGTATACGAATGAACTAATAAAAAGCTGTTTAACAGCTGTGTTGTCAAATCGAGTTTTTTTCCAAAGTCAGTGTGGCGCCTGCGCAAAACTAATGCGCATAAGAAACGGCGTCTGCTATCAAAACCTGAGATCAACGCATCGACGCAAAAATTGTCATTTTGTAAGTTTGGAACAACAAATAAAGGTCAGAACAGCTATATAATCGCTATTGTATTTTCAGCGTACTATTCTATCCTTTTTTCCCGCTATCGTCAATTGCACCAGTCCTCATTTTCACGCATTAAGCAATTAGCACAAAATATTCCACCGCATATTCCCTCCGAGCGTTGCGGTGAGAACCGGCACAAAGAGACTGACGCCATTGTCGGTGACGTCCATTATAAGCTGCGCAATGCATGCACACACCTCATCATCACAGGCCGGCTTATCATGGACAAATAGCACCGTCCTGTGTCAACTCATGCATATTGGCCATCCCGTTGTGTTTAGGTAACAGAAGGGCGGGGAAACAAGGGTGGCGGTGGAGAGACCGGAGAGGGGGAGGGGGACCACCGGACGCAGCACGTGATTTAGGCCCCTTTTAAACGGCTCTATGAGGAACCACGGTGACTGTCCAACAGAACACTACCCCTGCTAAAGGGAGAGTTTGTATGATGTCATCAAAGATGCGACTTGTGCCGTCAGTTGCCATAGACCATCAATCAATCAATATCAATCAATCAATCAATATGAAGCTTATATAGCGCGTATTCCGTGGGCACAGTTCTAAGCGCTTGTCGAAGAGTTGTCAACACAGGACTAACAAAGAAACTAACATCTTCAGACGGACACGAACCCTATCACACACTAGCAAACCCTGGTAAACATACAACAAACAACTGTTTAACAACAATGTACACATCAATAGCTAGGTCCAAACAAAATAATATTAAGCACAAAGAAAATGCCTCTCACAGAGCACAGCACAAGAATGTCTTTTGGGGCACAACACATCACGTCGAGCATGAAAGTCGCAGCCAGCTACGGGAAGAACTGAGTCTTCAACCTACACTTGAACGCGTCAAGAGAGGGGCTCTGGCGAAGCTCAAGCGGCAGGGAGTTCCAGACGGAGGGGCCCGCGGAGGGAAATGCACGCTGACCAGCAGATGCGAGTTTCGAGCGAGGGATGTGGAGGCGGAGAGGGTCAGCAGCAGAACGAAGGGGACGGTCGGAGGGCTGGGTGTACAGGTCCAGGGAGGATTGAAGGTACTCGGGAGCAGAGTCGTTGAGACACTTGTAGACCAGAGTGGACAGTTTGTAGGAGATTCGGGTGTTGACAGGGAGCCAGTGCAAGGAGCGAAGTAGGGGGGTGATGTGGTCTCGCTTCGTCTTCCTCAACGTCAGCCTGGCAGCGGCGTTCTGGACTCGTTGTAGGCCATGAATGGATGAGGCGGGGAGGCCAGCCAGAAGGGAGTTGCAGTAGTCCAGACGACTGAAGATGAGGGAGACAACCAGCTTGACACAGGCGTCGTGGGTGAGGTAGCGACGGATGGAGGCGATGCGTCGTAGGTGGAAAAAGCAGGTCTTGATGATGAAGGAGATGTGTGTCTGCATGGAGAGAGTGGAGTCGAGAAAGACGCCAAGGCTCTTGACAGCAGGGGAGAATGGAACAGTCGCGTCATCCAGCTGGAGGTCGGTCACAGTGAGGGAAGCAATCTTCTGTCGTGTTCCAACGAGAAGGGCCTCCGTCTTCTCACTGTTCAGCTTCAACTTGTTCTCAGTCATCCAGTTCTTGATGTCAGTGAAACAACTGGAGATAGATCCAAGGAGATCGTCAACGTCCTCCGGCTTGGCGCTGTTCTGGAGCTGCGTGTCATCGGCAAAGGAGTTGTAGTTCAGGCCGTGGCGTTCGATGACCAGGGAGAGGGGTTGGGTGTACAGGGTGAAAAGGACAGGGCCGAGGACAGATCCTTGTGGGACGCCGAAGCGGACAGGGACAGGCTGAGAAGAGAACGAATCAGTGGTGACAGTCTGAGAGCGGTTCTGGAGGTAGTTCCTGAACCAAGAGAGGGCGGTGTCGTGAATGCCGAACGTGGAACTGAGGCGATCGACGAGTAGCTGGTGGTCGATCGTGTCGAAGGCCGCGGAAAGGTCCAGCAGCACAAGGGCAGAGACGAGACCGCTATCTGTTGCGTTCAGGAGGTCCGTGGTGATTCGCAGGAGCGCCGTCTCGGTGCTGTGGTGAGGGCGGTACGCTGACTGGTACACTGGCATCAGCGAGTTCCGAGACAGGTGGGCGCTCAACTGCTCCAGGATGATACGCTCCAGAAGCTTGGAGAGGAAGGGCAGGTTGGACACAGGACGGTAGTTCTTCAACTCGTTGACGTCAAGGCCGGGCTTCTTGATGAGTGGGCGGACAACGGCAGACTTGAAGCAGTCGGGAACGACGCCTGTGGCCAGGGATATGTTGATGATATCTGTGATAGACGGCAGGAGCTTGTCCAGACACTTGAGGCTTATATCGCGCGTATTCCGTGGGTACAGTTCTAAGCGCAGGGATTTATTATTTTATTTTTTTATTTGTATTTTATGCAATTTATATCGCGCACATATTCAAGGCGCAGGGATTTATTTATGCCGTGTGAGATGGAATTGTTTTACACAATACATCACGCATTCACATTGGCCAGCAGATCGCAGCCATTTCGGCACATATCCTACTTTTCACGGCCTATTATTCCAAGTCACACGGGTATTTTGGTGGACATTTTTTTTTTTATCTATGCCTATACAATTTTGCGAGGAAAGACCCTTTTGTCAATCGTGGGATCTTTAACGTGCACACCCCAATGTAGTGTACACGAAGGGACCTCGGTTTTTCGTCTCATCCGAAAGACTAGCACTTGAACCCACCACCTAGGTTAGGAAAGGGGGGAGAAAATTGCTAACGCCCTGACCCAGGGTCGAACTCGCAACCTCTCGCTTCCGAGCGCAAGTGCGTTACCACTCGGCCACCCAATCTTCGTCAAACGGTTTATTTTCGCTATGTTTTACACATAAAACTGATTCCACGACTTAAGCTTGTTAAACTTCTTTTAGGGTTTTAAAACGAAGGGCTAAAGGCCTTTTCAGGGAAAGTAAGATTATACGCACCACACGGTGTTGGAAGACACAAAATCGAAAGAAGCAACGCACGCAGTGACAGTTTGTCATATCCCTCGACACTCTCTACCCTCTCTCTATGACGGCTTACTAGTGCCAAAACCTAAGGTTACCATTTTCACGTGGAAATTAGTAATTAACAGTGTTCATTACTCATTTTCATTTTGGCCTCGTTTTCGGTCACAGTAGTCGGACTTTAAGAGTCCGCACTGAGAGGTTTCAACGTCCTGCAAACATCACTCTCACACTATTTCTGAAATATCTTTTAATAGAAGGCCTTATCGAGCAAGTTATCCGACGGGAAGATGCATGTCAAAGTTTTTTGCAATAGCGCTTTCTTTAACGTTGTTTTGGGTATCTTAGAAAAGAATAATCGACCCCGAAAACTTTCGATTTGAAGCTGTTCGTAGCAGACGGACTTTTGATCGGCTGTGGTCTCACACTTTCACAGATATCTTTCAATATAATTCCTTATTCGACAAGTTGTCGGGCAGACAGCGGTACCTCGTAATTGTTTCCACTACCAAACTCATAAATTTGCTTTGTAGTGTATTAGTGAAGGACAATCGATTCGAAAATGTTCGAACCGAGAGAGGAAAAATGGCGGCCGGCCGGACATGTGCTAAAGGTCCGACCAGTAGCAGACGGATCTCTTCGGTCGAGACTCACACACTTTCACAAATATCTTTCGGTAGAATTCGATATTCAACAAGTTGTCGGACAGACAGTTGTATGTCACGGTTCAGGGCCGGACCAAATGAGTTGTAAGGGGGGGGGGGTTCCTCCTTTTTTGGGGGGGCAAATCAGCGAAGTGGCAAAGCCACAAGCGCGCGCCTGCTGCGAACTAGGGGGGTCCGGGGGCATGCTCCCCCGGAAAATTTTTGAAAAACGGTTAAAATCTGTGCAATCTGGTGCATTCTGGGCCTTGTTTTAAGGGTTAAGAGCAGCATTGTTTTGGTGCTAAAACTAGTAAAAGTCAAAGCAAGGTACATGCTTTTTCCAGGGGTGGGGTTCCGGAACCCCTGGAACCCCCCCCCCCCCCCCCCCTGGGTCCGGCCCTGCGGTTATCTACACATGCGCTCAGCTCTTATTGTTAATTTGCATCGGATTAAAGAACTATGGACCAGAAAAGTTTCGAATCGAAGGATGTTTCGCTCTGGCCGCCGGTGTAACAGTCGCGAGGCACATGAAAATGAGTAATTAACGCGTGAAAATTACTAATTTTTAGTTTTGGCGCTAGTAAACCGTCAGGAAGCGAGCCAAAACTGAAAATTAGACATTAACACTTGAAAATTAGTTAATAACACGTGAAAATAGTAAAAAACACGTCAAAATTAGTCATTTTCACGTCATAATTGTAATTTTCTCGTGAAAATTAGTAACTTTCACGGGTTAATTACTCATTTTTTGTTTTGGCGCTAGTAAGCCGTCATATCTCTCCGCCTCCTCTATCTCCCCCTCCCCTCTCCCTTAATACAACCCGCATCACTTTTCTTGATGAACATATCTAGCGGGCTGATAGTCACCACAGCATAACTTGATTGTCCGCTTAGCATAGATAAAGTCAGAATATTGCATGCCGCCTAGCAGGTAACAGTATCAGGACGGACAGTGCGAGATGTGCCTGTGCACGTGCAAATGGTGCGCGTGATAAGGACAGAGGTCGCAGCGCCACCTAGCGAGCTCTGGTTGGACAGGGCGGAAGTGTGGTTTGTCAACAGCAACAGGCGTAGCTTCCATAGGCTGTGAGGTGGCTGCCTCCTGGAGTCATTTTTTGTCACAACAGGAGTTGAAGGCTTGACACAATCACTGGGCAATCTTTGTGGCGTTCCCTGTGCTCCGTGCGATCCTTGGAGCGTACAACTTGCTGTGGCGGAGCCTCGCCGTCCATGTTGTCATCTCAGAAAAAATAAGTTTTGCATCGCGGAGCATAGTTCTCAGCAGCCCAACCAAAACGTTACAGAAACAAAGATTGTCCTGAGCAAAATAGCAAAGTTTTGAATTAAAAAAGAAGAAAAAGAAGAAGAAAGGGGTTTGTTTCAGCGAAATAAACTAAGACATTTTGGAATATTTGGTGCGGGGACTATAGTCGTTTCACCTGGCGTTGTGGAGATCTGAAGGGTTATATCTATCGCCTCGCCCAGCCCCTCGTACTCCGTCAGGTGATCTCAGGTAAGATGTTTGTCATTGGCTGCTTCTCTGCTACTTGTTTTGGGTACTGCATAAAACACCGACACCAGCATTCATCGTCCTGATCGTCTTCGACGCCGCCGCGTGCATGCGTGTGTCGTGCTTTTGTTTCGCTGTTTTTTCTTTCTTTTCTGTATGTCTTTTTAATGGTAATGCAAAATAATCACAACTTCATATGCGAGTGTATATGAGGGTTGTTAGTATTTAGACATGATAGTTTACATGCTGCCTGTGGAATCAAAGACCCAAATTAAGATTGAAATTTAACTGCTGCTCCTAATGACTACTGATGACGACAGATAAACATATGTTGACCAAACTAACGATGACAATAGCAACAACGTCGACACTGACGTTAATTATGTCGGTTAAGGCCATGACGACGACGACGACGACAATGATGACAACGATGATGAATGATGATGATGATGATGATGATGATGATGATGATGATGATGATGATGATGATGATGATGATGATGATGATGATGGTGATGATGATGACGATGATAATGACGATGGTGATGACGACGACGACGACGACGACGATGATGATGATGATGATGATGATGATGATGATGATGATGATGATGATGATGATGATGATGATGATGATGATGATGATGATGATGATGATGATGATGATGATAAGGAAGTGACGTGTATCACCATGGAGTGGACAACAAAAGTTATCTGCTTCGTTCTGCTGACCTGGAGTGCTGCCACTGCCTATAAACACACCATCACAGCCAGTGAGTTCACTGTGGAATGATTAGTTCAATCCTTTTTTTCATCCTTTTTCTATTCACAAGTACAGTATAGTGACAAAAGGAACATACACATATAGACAGGCAGACACATTATCACACACAGAAACACAGACACATACACGCACAAACAAACAAACACACACACACACACACACACACACACACACACACACACACACACACACACACACACACATCGCGAAGGATCTGTTTTGTTGTTATAAGTTAATCTTCACTACATTTATTCAATCAATGTATAAATGAAGCAAACTGCCACACAACTGTTTCCCTCTTGCAACAAATGTCCAAGAAGCGTTTTATGTTGTTGTGGTGAGTTTTGTTCACTTAGAAACCATGGAGCTAAATACACTGAGGCTGATATGAGAAGGGGTCAAGCACCTCAACTTCATTTCTGTATGAGATTTTACCTTTGCCGTTTGGAAGCACGCCACACCAAAACAATACCTTCACTACAAAAACGCAAACCAAATTGTAACCGTGATTTGCAGGCGTACTAGGCTACCCGGGGTCCACAGCGGAAGAGATGTACGAGAAGATTGCTGACGTCACGATGGAAGAGTCCATGTCGGCGCGACAGAGGGAGAACTGTGACATCCGGTTTAACAGTCTCACCTTTAACACTACCACCGGCTCCGATGTCTACGACAGTCTCACCAAAGGTAACCCTGTCAAACACTCAACTGTGACATCCAGTTTACCAGTCTCACCTTTAACACTACCTCCGGCTCCGATGTCTACGACAGTCTCGCTGATGGTAACCCTGTCAAACACACGATGTTGCACATTGAGAATGAGATCGGGTGTTGATAAGACAAAAAAATTTTATGGATGTCTTCGTAAAGATCGAGTACAAACAACAACAAAATACTGTCACAAAAACTGAAACAGACATACTGCTAATGTTTGACAATCAAGAGTAAACAAGTCGCGTGAAGCAATATAAAAACATTTAGTCAAGCTGTCGACATCAAAGTAACAGATTAACACCAACAAACAGTCATCGCCGAGACCATCTCGATAGTCTCGACTAACCACACCGAAAAACCGAGACGGGTCACGCTCGTCTCCTCGTAGCGCACGAACGCAGTAATTACTTAAAACTATTTTCTGTAATTCTGATCACATTTTTATAGTAAACATCACATATGTATATGTTTTTGAAGTCAGGAAAAATTGGGGAATACGATGCAATCATTTTTGAATCTGTTAGTGAAAATTCGATTTTAAGGACAACTTTAATGAGCAGACTAATTAACTAATTTTTACGGTGCAGAGCTGAAATTCAATCCCATAGTCCGGACTTCGTCGCGGATTGCTTGACCAAAATTTTAATCCATTTGATAGAAAAATGAGGGCGTGACACAGTGCGGCCTCAACTTTTACAAAAAGCCGGATATGACGTCATCAAAGTAATTTATCGAAAAAAATGAAAAAAGCATCTGGGGATATTATACCAAGGATCTCATGTGAAATTTCATGAAAATCGGTCCAGTAGTTTTTTCTGAGTCGTTCTACATACACACACACACACACACACACACACACACACACACACATACACACACACACACACACACACACACACACGCACGCACGCACGCACATACATACATACATACATACATACATACATACATACATACACTCACACATACACCACGACCCTCGTCTCGATTCTCCGTCTATGTTAAAACATTTAGTCAAAACTTAACTAAATGTAAAAACTAAACAAGTCGCGTAAGGCAAAATTACTAAATTTAGTCAAGCTGTTGAATGTAACTGAATGAAACTGAACGCACTACATTATTTTTTTAACCGAGACCATACAGCTTCGCCAATCCCCGCGGCAATTTTCTGTGCAACACGAAGTGAAATCCACGCTGAAATGCAATACCAAAGTCCGGGCTTCGTCGAAGATTACTTGACCAAAATTTCAAGCAATTTAGTTCAAAAATGAGGGCGTGACAGTACCGCCTCAACTTTTACAAAATGCCGGATATGACGTCATCAAAGACATTTATCGGACAAAAGAAAAAATATCTGGGGATATCATACCCAGGAACTCTCATGTGAAGTTTCATGAAGATCGGTTCAGAAGATTTCTCGGAACTAATCTACACACACACACACACACACACACACACACACACACACACACACACACACACACACACACACACACACATACACCACGACCCTCGTCTCGATTCCCCTCTATGTTAAAACATTTAGTCAAAACTTGACTAAATGTAAACAAGTCGCGTAAGGCGAAAATACAACATTTAGTCAAGTAGCTGTCGAACTCACAGAATGAAACTGAACGCAATGCAACGCAGCAAGACCGTATACTCGTAGCATCGTCAGTCAACCGCTCATGGCAAAGGCAGTGAAATTGACAAGAAGAGCGGGGTAGTAGTTGCGCTGAGAAGGATAGCACGCTTTTCTGTACCTCTCTTCGTTTTAACTTTCTGAGCGTGTTTTCAATCCAAACATATCATATCTATATGTTTTTGGAATCAGGAACCGACAAGGAATAAGATGAAAGTGTTTTTAAATTGATTTGGAAAATTTAATTTTGATCATAATTTTTATATTTTTAATTTTCAGAGCTTGTTTTTAATCCAAATATAACATATTTATATGTTTTTGAAATCAGAAAATAATGGAAAATAAGATGAACGTAAATTTGGATCGTTGTATAAAATTTTTTTTTTTTAACAATTTTCAGATTTTTAATGACCAAAGTCATTAATTAATTTTTAAGCCACCAAGCTGAAATGCAATACCGAAGTCCGGGCTTCGTCGGAGATTACTTGACCAAAATTTCAACCAATTTGGTTGAAAAATGAGAGCGTGACAGTGCCGCCTCAACTTTCACGAAAAGCCGGATATGACGTCATCAAAGACATTTATCAAAAAAATGAAAAACACATCTGAGGATATCATACCCAGGAACTCTCATGTCAAATTTCATAAAGATCGGTCCAGTAGTTTAGTCTGAATCGCTCTACACACACACAGACAGACAGACAGACAGACAGACAGACACACATACACCACGACCCTCGTCTCGATTCCCCCTCTATGTTAAAACATTTAGTCAAAACTTGACTAAAAAGCCAGAAAACGCTAGTTAGCGGATAAATGAGTAATACTTTTTGCTTACAGTTATTTATTTTCTACAGATCATTTTAAACGTCTCGAAGTAATTTCCTGATATTAAAGTCATGCAAGAAATAACGAAATGTCAAGATGAACTTTCTCTCAAAATTACAAAGCATCTTTTTGCAGGGTGAACATTGAGAGAGAAAAGATTTAAGATAAGCATATTCGTGGTATTTTATTACAATGCAGAAATCAAGGCTAAAAAATTAAAAATTATTGAAATAATGTGGTTTTTTTAATCTTGCA
>NC_090251.1:21322447-21332447 GCF_037325665.1 Littorina saxatilis | reverse complement strand
ATCGTGTGTCATTCGGGACAGTAGACATGACACCTGACCTTTTGTCACTGTCTCATATACTTCTTTTCTTTAAATAATATGTGTTGGGATATAAATATATATATATATAGAAAACAGGTCGACAGGCAGACAGTCAGTCAAAAGTGTGTATTATTGATTACCACTAAAAGTGAAAGGAACATAATGTTTACTAGCTTGAGGTCCAGGGGTAATAAGCGTAAAAATCGCTTGTTCACTTTCTTTTGTTGCACATTTGGTATGCATGTAGAGCACTTACGTCTCTTTGTTTCTAAGAGCGTAAAACCAGTGTCCGTTTTGTATGCATTCAGAACGCTTACGCCCCTTTGTTTCTGAGAGCGTAAAACCAGTGTTTTGTGGGTGCGTGCAGGCCAAGCAACTCCACCTGCTTCACCACACCATCGACTGGTTCGTCACCTACCCCGTGAGTAGTGTGTGTGTATTTCTGGTTCAATTTTACACAGGTGCGATCACATAACATTGCTGTAAATGTCAGGACGCCCCCTGTATGGGCTTACACAATCATGACAACACAAACTGTGACGAGCAAACTCAAAACTTCCTTTGTTTCTGACTGCCAGAAATGCATGGGAGAAAGCGGGGTGCGTCCGAAAAAAGGATGACAACAACGATGATGATGGTGATGATGATGGCGACGACGGAAATGATTTTTGACTATGATGAGGAGGAGGGGGGCAAGGATTAAGTCCATTTTGTGGACGACGGTGAAGACGCCAATGACGCCGACGACTGAAGAAGAAGAAGAAGAAGAAGAAGAAGAAGAAGAAGAAGAAGAAGAAGAAGAAGAAGAAGAAGAAGAAGAAGAAGAAGAAGAAGAAGAAGAAGAAGAAGAAGAAGAAGAAGAAGAAGAAGAAGAAGAAGATGATGATGATGATGATGATGATGAGCACCCGATGCATACTCATTTGCATAGAATACGGTATGATGTGACTACGAGGGCCTCCTGGCGTATCCTGGGTAAAGTCTGCGCATGCCTGTAAGGGGGTGAGCATGATCGTGGGGAAATGGCCAATCAGAATCTTTGCGAATCTCACAGCATCTTATGAAACGCATTTCGGCACTTTGGTAACACCTTTCCCAAATACAGGGTGACCTCCCAAAAATGTAACCCTAAAAAATGCTGATAACTTCTACATCTGTTGACTGAATCACTTCATATTTAGAGGGCATAAACGTCAGTCAATGCATGACTCTTCCACAGAGTGCTAAGTTTATTAAATGGTCTGACTTTTGTGCAATTTCAAAAAAGGTTGCCAAATTCGGCGATCGACTCAACTGTACGAGGTTTGAAATTGAGCGGTAGCGGTGCACCATCATCATCATCATCATCATCATGGTGGTGGTTGTGGCCATGACGACGACGACGACGACAATGATGACGATGATGAAGATGATGATGATGATGAAGATGAAGATGGTGATGATGATGATGATGACGACGACGACGATGACGACGATGATGATGATGATGATTGTGATGATGACGATGATGATGATGATGATGATGATGATGATGATGATGATGATGATGATGATGATGATGATGATGATTGTGATTGTGATTGTGATGATGACGATGATGATGATGTGCAGGACTTTGAGGACGTGATCCAGGAAGGGGAGTGGCCGGGTTCGCTGTATGGACTGAGTCTCCTGAACCATGAAAAGATCCCGGGAAACATCACATGTACCGTTCTTTCCTCTACTTTCCTTTCTTTTTATGGCCATTTGTCGTATTCCTTTTTACATTTAGTCAAGTTTTGACTAAATGTTTTAACATAGAGGGGGGGAATCGAGACGAGGGTCGTGGTGTATGTGTGTGTGTGTGTGTGTGTGAGAGTGTGTGTGAGTGTGTGTCTGTGTGTCTGTGTGTCTGTGTGTGTGTGTAGAGCGATTCAGACTAAACTACTGGGTCGATCTTTATGAAATTTGACATGAGAGTTCCTGGGTATGATATCCCCGGATTTTTTTTTCATTTTTTCGATAAATACCTTTGATGACGTCATATCCGGCTTTTTGTAAAAGTTGAGGCGGCACTGTCACACCCTCATTTTTCAATTAAATTGATTGAAATTTTGGCAAAGCAATCTTCGACGAAGGCCGGGGTTTGGTATTGCATTTCAGCTTGGTGGCTTAAAAACTAATGAGTGAGTTTGGTCATTAAAAATCGGAAACTTCTAATTATAATTATTTTTTTATTAAACGATCCAAAAACAATTTCATCTTATGTTTCGTCATTTTCTGATTCCAAAAACATATACATATGTTATATTTGGATTAAAAACAAGCTCTGAAAATTAAAAATATAAAAATTATTATCAAAATTAAATTTCCGAAATCGTTTTAAAAACTATTTCATCTTTTTTCTTGTCGGTTCCTGATTCCAAAAACATATAGATATGATATGTTTGGATTAAAAACACGCTCAGAAAGTTAAAACGAAGAGAGGTACAGTAAAGCACAGCGCAATCGCTACCGCGCCAAACAGGCTCGTAATTTCGCCTTACGCGACTTGTTTTTACATTTAGTCAAGTTATGACTAAATGTTTTAACATCGAGGGGGGAATCGAGACGAGGGTCGTGGTGTATGTGCGTGTGTGTGTCTGTGTGTGTGTGTGTGTGTGTGTGTGTGTGTGTGTGTAGAGCGATTCAGACTAAACTACTGGACCGATCTTTATGAAATTTGACATGAGAGTTCCTGGGTATAAAATCCCCGAATGTTTTTTTTCATTTTTTGGATAAATGTCTTTGATGACGTCATATCCGGCTTTTCGTGAAAGTTGAGGCGGCACTGTCACGCCCTCATTTTTCAACCAAATTGGTTGAAATTTTGGTCAAGTAATCTTCGACGAAGCCCGGACTTCGGTATTGCATTTCAGCTTGGTGGCTTAAAAATTAATTGATGACTTTGGTCATTAAAAATCTAAAAATTGTAAAAAAAAATAAAAATTTATAAAACGATCCAAATTTACGTTTATCTTATTCTCCATCATTTGCTGATTCCAAAAACATATAAATATGTTATATTCGGATTAAAAACAAGCTCTGAAAATTAAATATATAAAAATTATTATCAAAATTAAATTGTCGAAATCAATTTAAAAACACTTTCATCTTATTCCTTGTCGGTTCCTGATTCCAAAAACATATAGATATGATATGTTTGGATTAAAAACACGCTCAGAAAGTTAAAACAAAGAGAGGTACAGAAAAGCGTGCTATCCTTCTTAGCGCAACTACTACCCCGCTCTTCTTGTCAATTTCACTGCCTTTGCCATGAGCGGTGGACTGACGATGCTACGAGTATACGGTCTTGCTGAAAAATGGCATTGCGTTCAGTTTCATTCTGTGAGTTCGACAGCTACTTGACTAAATGTTGTATTTTCGCCTTACGCGACTTGTTTCTCCTGTCTTGGGTTCAACCGTCTTTCGGTAGCAGTGCATGTTTCGGATCGGAAGAAGGGGGATGTGAGCCTCATGTTTAGGCTTAGGGTTATAGTGTTAGGGTTCTGCTCACATGCACTGAACGCATTGGAACAGCGAGTCGTAGAGAATAAGTCTATCAAGAGATCAGGAAGCAGTAACCGTTGGAGGTGTGACTTGATTGTGCACCTCAGGAAGCAGTAACCGTTGGAGGTGTGACTTGATTGTGCACCTCAGGAAGCAGTAACCGTTGGAGGTGTGACTTGATTGAGCACCTCAGGAAGCAGTAACCGTTGGAGGTGTGACTTGATTGTGCACCTCAGGAAGCAGTAACCGTTGGAGGTGTGACTTGATTGTGCACCTCAGGAAGCAGTAACCGTTGGAGGTGTGACTTGATTGTGCACCTCAGGAAGCAGTAACCGTTGGAGGTGTGACTTGATTGTGCACCTCAGGAAGCAGTAACCGTTGGAGGTGTGACTTGATTGAGCACCTCAGGAAGCAGTAACCGTTGGAGGTGTGACTTGATTGTGCACCTCAGGAAGCAGTAACCGTTGGAGGTGTGACTTGATTGTGCACCTCAGGAAGCAGTAACCGTTGGAGGTGTGACTCAATTGTGCACCTCAGGAAGCAGTAACCGTTGGAGGTGTGACTTGATTGTGCACCTCAGCCCAGGTAGCTTAGTTGCTAGAGCATTCATCTTGTCATTTGCGGGTCCTGAGTTCTAATCACTAACGAGACAGAGGCGTCAACTTATGCACAAACTCAGAGAAGGTATCCATGTCCTACCCTCTTGTCAACACAGTAGCGCGTAAAAGACCACGGTCATTCTGCACGAAGTGCAGGTGGCTGGGTACACTTAAAATACCCAATCACTTGGGTAGCTCAACTCTGTTGCTGCCAGATTTTCTGTTTGGAAGAAGCGACCTGAATTCCCCAGCGATGGGCCATGTCCAGTTGTTTTTCGGGGAATCCACGCACGCAAACACACACACACAAACACACACACACACACACACACACACACAAACACCCACTCACACACACACACACACACACACACACACACAACACACACACGCACTCGCACACACACACACACGCACGCACGCACGCACGCACGCACGCACGCACGCACGCACGCACGCACGCACGCACACACACACACACACACACACACACACACACACACACACACACACTCTAAACATGTATATGTCACAGGGGAAACCGGAATCCAGGGGGATCTGGAATCGCCCTAGGGGAAATTGGAATTCTAGTTTCCCCTAGGTCACCATCAGGTCTATTTCTGTAGTCAATGAGATCAACTTGCAGACGCAGAAGAAAGGTGAGATTGATCATCGGCTTCCCAGATGGTGCATTTTGGTGGACTTTTCTTGTTGAGCAAGATGTACACGTTTTCAGGAAAACATCAATTGCGTCATACTTTATTCCAGAGTAATTGGTTTTCACCTCGTGCCATGTTTTGTCGCGCCCAGAATGGCACACTTCCTCATGACACTTCTTGATGGTCTCAAAGGTGTCTTCTTTTGTAACAAGAGGAGTTTTCGCCTTCACGCAGTAAACAAGTGTCCGAGTTCCAATTGTTTGGAGGCAAAAATGTTGGCCAGCCCTGTGTTTGAACTTGGCTCCTTGTGCACATTTCGCTCCTTTGGCCAGCTGAAGAGCTTGAAGAATATGGTTGTATTTGCTCTGTGATGTACAAAACGCCTCCTTCTTATTATCTTCTAAAGTCATGATATGATCTTCCAAGAGTTGGTAAAATTTATCTTTTTGCTCCATGGTAGAACATGTACAAGTAAGTACAACTGGTTTCACATTACAGTAAAACTACTGTCGCCAACCTAGGCAAACATGAAAGCAAGTAGCAGATTTTCCAGAGTTGTGTGTAAACAGTGTTCACATTGTTAAATATAATGATCAACTCGACACTACCGATGTGTGCATGATTATCATTCCTCATGCTTTAAACTAAAGGGAAGTATGACTGATGATTACATACTCCGCTTATTGTCGAATTATGAGCGAAGTAATAGTGTAGGTAGTCATGTTTAATTCGCTTTGTAATTTGCAAAACATTCCACAAAGCATGTGTCTTCTTCTTCTTCTTCTTGGCGTTCGCAGAGGTTACACAATCAGTCCAGCACTGGTGATAAATGTTGTCGTTTTCTCCAACTCCTGTCGACTGCCGTATAGTTTGGTCTGCAAGGGAGTTGGTGACGGCCACACTTCTTTTCGTTCCTCATCTAGTAAGGGACATCGCTGTAAGATGTGTTCCGCTGTTTGGTCTTCTTGGCCGCAGGCACAGGTTGGTGATGGCGCCAGCTTGAACTTTCGGTTCATGTGAGCATTGAGCCTGTTGTGGCCAGTACGCAGCCTGATGAGTTTGACTTGCTGCTCTCTGGACAGTGTGTGGTAGTCATCTCTGTTTGTCCTTGGCCTCATCAACGCCTTGATGATTGTCTTCTGCTCACTAAAGCTGACACTGTTTTCAGGTTGGTCTTCCACGGCTCCTTCTTTCGCCAGCTCATCTGCCCTTTCATTTCCTGGTATCCCACAGTGTGCTGGTATCCACTGGAGGACAACTCTTCTGGTTTGTCTGACTATCTGTAATGCTTTGGCCAGCTGTGGGAGTTTGTCGTTCTCTAGGGCCTGAAGGACTGAAAGGGCGTCCGAGAGGAAGACAACTTGGTAGCAAGGGTCTGCGGAGTCCTGAACCAAGGAGGCGGCCTGCATGAGAGCTTCTGCTTCTGCTTTATAGTTTGTGCAGTGTTTGCCAGTGGCAACGCTGGATGTAGCTGTATGTCCCCCAGGGAACTGGATGAGAATGCCTGCACCTCCATTGAGCACGGCGTTAGTTGCTGATCCATCGGTGTATACATGGATCCACGCCTCTTTTGGGTACTGTTCGTCGATCAGGGCTAAGGTGAGTGCCTGTCGAGCTGTGTCATTCTGATCTTCTCCTGAGGTAACATGTGGAACACTGGTGCAGATCTGGATGCCTGGTTTCTCTGTTGCCTTGGGGGTTTCCTCTTCTTCTTGGGTCAGAGGTAGAGTGTTCTGTGGGAGGACTTCCCTGTACTGTCGAGAAAGTCTCTTGCTCTCGTGTACAAAACTGCTCCGTTTGAGCCGGTTCTTGGTGAGGTTGCTCAGTCTGTGCTTCATGGGGTGGTCGGGTAGGCACTTGAGCTTCTCGGCCTGTACCATAGTCTTGGCTTCTCTTCTCTGACAGAGGGGTTGGATGGTGGTAAGCTTCTCCATTTCCTTGATGGGCGTGGATTTCATTGCACCAGTGATGAGTCGGAGGGCCTGGTTTTGCACACGGTCAAGGGTCTGCAGGTTTGTCTTGGCTGAGGTTGACCACGCTGTGGAGCCGTACTCGAGGTGGGGTCTGATTGTTCCCTGGTATACTGTCCTCAGTATCTTCTCGTTCGCTCCCCAGGTGGTACCTGCCAGCTTCCTGAGTATGGCTAGCTTGCGCCGGGCCTTCGTCTCTGCCTGTGCAATGTGTGGTTTCCAGGTCTGCCGTCTATCAAAGGTGACACCAAGGTACGTTGCTTCTTCATCCTCTCTCAGAGGAGTTCCACCAAGCCTAATGGTTCCGGCTTTAAAGCATGTGTTAAATGCAAAACAATGTTTGTGAATATAATATTTATCAGCAGTGAAACCATTCATAATACAAATTCCAATTTCCCCTAGGGCAAATCAGAATTCCAGTTTCCCCTAGAGAAAGGATTCCAGTTTCCCCTAGGTGAAACTAGAATTCCAATCTCCACTAGATACATACACCACCACCCTCGCCTCGATTCCCAGTCTATCTGAAAACATTTAACCAAAAGCTGACTGAATGTAAAAAGACGTGACTTAGCTCTCCATGCACAGACTTCCTGCAGCACAACATGTCGCGCCTGGACCTGGGGCTGGCGGTGGACGTGGTGGGCCTCATGCGGCACGTGCTGCTCATCTCGTCGGACGACTGTCAGACCGCTCCGCAGGGGAACCAAAGGGAAGTCATGGCCGAGGAGTTCAAGTTCCACCTCAAGAACAGGGTGAGTCGGCACTCGGCGAGGCATGCAAGTCAATTGTGTTTTTCATGGGTTTTGTTTGTTTGTTGTTGTTGGGATTTCGTTTTGTTTTTGTTTTCTTTGCCCTGGTCCTGTTAGCCTTTTCCAAACTGCTTGATTCTTGTGGGTTTATTTTTCAACATTCCTTTTGTTTTTGTGAGATTAAATCTAGCCTACACTGTCCGATCATTTCGTCATGTGAAGCAGTTGGAACAAGGCTAAGCTACAAAGCATTAATAAGATCTAAGCACTGAAGCCAAAGCAGGCTTGAAAGCTATGGAAATAAATTTATCCTACATACGTGAGAGAGACACCCGTGAGATAATAATCGTTCAAATCACACGTGTGTATATCATGTAAATGAGGTCATGTCAAGCAAGTCTGGCAGGGACCTGTTTTTCCACTGCTTATGATGCCAAAGTCACCGAGACAAACGTCATTATAGAAACAAAAATTGCGCTGGCTAATTACCCTCGATGAATCTTTAGAACTATAACACGTCACGCCACACTTTCAGAGTGACGTTTTTTTCTTTGACGTAATAGATTGCACGAGGCTTTAGAAGAGATCGAGGTTCCAAAACAAGCTCCTTCAATTTAGCTGCCTCGACTGCAAGACATTTTCAGTAAAATACACGTAAGTACAGTATGTAGGATAAACAGAATACTACATGGCTTGCTGTGTCGTACCAGATTTACACTCGTTGCTTTTTCAAATAGTGAACAGCTCGCTTTCGCTCGCAGTTCAATATTTTTAAAATAAACTTGTGTAAATCTGGTACGACACAGCAAGCCATGTAGTAGGGGAAGGGCTCCTAATATGGACCGGCTCCTAATATGGACCACCTCCTGTTCTGACAAACTAACGGCGCTAGAGTGCCCAAAAAAGTTTTATTCGCTGTATTCACCCTCTCTGGATAACTTGCATTTGTCATCATTTTCACGAGTTTTCATTCACAAACATCTGGGAAATAAATCTCATGTTCCCCATGCAATAACTCGAGGTGGTGAATGGGTTCGAGCTTTCAGGTGAAACGTGGATTGTCAAAGTAAAAGCCAATCAGGCTGATTGTTTGATGTGTGGAACCATCACGGCTTTGGATTTGTGTTTCTGAGGACAACGATTGTAAGCATTCACTCTCAAAGACCCAATCAATGTTGATAATTACCGCGGCGACTCATAGTCAATTTGCAACTTATCTCTGTAATCGCAAAATCCACAACGAAAAGTCATAAACACTTAAAAGAAAAGAAATATGCTCAACACTTACTGAACTCACAGGTATGATCGCAGCTCTGTACATTTTCAGACTGGAAGAAAAGCGTCAACAAGCTACGTTTGACGTCACATACAAGTTTGACGTGTTATCTCGTGCTACTGTGACGATGCTTTGTGGCCCGGAGTTGGATTCTAAAATTTCGTCTCCCTGTGGGTGATTGTGCATTTTGTTGCACAACCAAAATGATGACAAAAACGATGTTTGGTGGCTTGTTGTCAGACCAGCATTTTGTTGTTGGTCCTCGGGGAGCGTATCGCCTTTTGTCTCATATTTATCAACCGCGGCCTTCGGCCTTGGTCGATAAAGATGAAACAAAAGACGATTATGGTCCCCTTGGACCAACAAAAAAGCTGGTCTGTCAACAAGCCACCAAACATCTTATAATGTCAAAACAGTTGCAGAAACACAAAAAACCGTCAGGCTTTTTCTCTTTTTTTCACTTTTGGCAGCGATCACTCTAAATTTGCCGCCTAAAACAGACTCGTTTCTGCCCACAGCCAAGGCTTTTATCACACAAAAATTGCTATATATGACAGCTAAGACCGTATTTGTTACATGTTAGCAGGTTTGACCCCGAGTTTCTACTGCAAACAGAAAATAATAGCAAAATCTCAAAGTATGTGCGAGTCCCCTAATATGAGTGCCCCAAAGGGGTGGTATGGGAAGGGCCCCTAATATGGACCACTTTTTGTTTCATGCTGATAACTAGCTTGTTTTCTTGCGAAGAAGTTTCATTTTGTGGTTGGTAGTCCTAATTAGAGTGAAATAGCTTTGATAGACCTTCAGCAAAAATTAAATACAGAAAACATCACAAGTGGTCCATATTAGGAGCCTGGGCGCCCAATATGGACCAGTGAAGCGGCCTTCACGAATCACTGTAAAAAGCCCCCTATACTTCAAAATAACATGATACAACTTAGTGTGCAAGTCAGACTTATTCAAATATGCTTTAGATTTAGCTGTTTCGGGTTGATGAGAGCATTATTTGAATCACACCAGGAAACTGAAGAAGCTTATCAAAAACAGAGTGAAAATAAGTGAAATTATCAACTTCCACAAAAAAAAAGACTATTTGTTATATTTTTTTGAAATCTCGAGGGCTACTTATAGGTTATTTTCAGCAAGCTTCTTAATGAATTAATTAAAATTGCCTTTAGTTTTTATTTTCTTCGATTTG
>NC_090251.1:21224947-21317447 GCF_037325665.1 Littorina saxatilis | reverse complement strand
TGTTGTAGTCTTCTTTTTATTCCGCTGCAGACTGCCTCCATGGCGGTGGGCGCGCTGGAGGTGACGGCAGCCCGGGAGACGGTGATTTCCTTCTCCTACACCATCCTGTCCACACAGGCCAGTCTGCTCATCAAGAAGGCCGAGAGCACGCAGAACTTCTTTCAGGTGACTGGCTCAACAAACGTTATTTCCTTTCCCAGAGTAGGGCTTTTTATTTTTGTATTTTTGACGAAGACATTTTATTTTTTTAAAGTTAGAGAAGGCACAGTTTACTTTTGCTGTTGTTCTGTCTGTGAATGACACAGTTGGAAAGAGAGACAGAACTATTACTTGCATTTTGTGAAAGCATTGCATAATCCTCTGTTGTCCTGAAAACGCAACCGGCAATAGCCTTTTATTCTTTGAAATTATTGACAATTAAGTGACAATTAAGTTCTTGCTGAGACATTTATTTCAAAAACCTAAAATCTGAATGTTCCCTGTCAGTAACTGTACCTTCGTGACCAGAACTAGGTGGAAGATATCTCGTAGCATAAGCTACTACCGAAACCTGTATCATTGACACTGTGGAGGCGGAATCGTTCACGTGACCAACCCTTTCGTTGCAGTTCCTGTCGCCCTTCAAGATGAACCTGTGGCTGATGATCGTGGCCTTCATCGCTGTGGCGGCCATCGCGCTCTTCCTCATCAGCCGCTACGATCCCACGCAGCAAGCAGCCATGGAGCAGCGCTTTGACCTCAAGGAGAGCATCTGGTACGCCCTCAACATCCTGCTGCAGGTAGGTGGAATGATCAGTCTTGTCCTTTTTACCACCTCCGTTACCTATGTAAACTTCCTGACTTTTTTATGGTGATGTGCCTTCATCGTCATCATCATCATCATCATCACTACACCACCCCAACCGCCTCCATCCCCAACCCCACCACCACCACCACCTTCACTATCATAATCCCCTTTCTGTCCTTGCTCAGGGCACCACAGACTACTCGCCCAACACGACAGCCATGCGGGCGATCATCGCGTTCTTCTGGTTCAGCGTCATCATCATCGAGGCGGCGTACACGGCCAACCTGGCGGCCTACCTGACGCTGCAGCAGATGGACAACCGCATCAAGACGGTGCACGACCTGGCCGGCCAGACACAGGTCAAGTACGGCGTCAAGAACAACTCCAACCTCATGGAGTACTTCAAGGTATGCGGGTCCTCCTGTTTCCCATCCTTTTGGCAATTCTTATGTAGTGGAGGAGTGGAAGGTTGTAAGAACGAAGCCCAAGTCCAAGCGTCTTGTTTCAACTTTTTATTCGTTGTACAAGAAAAAAATGCAAGCAAACGTAGAGGCCGAAGGCAAAACCCGTGGACAGAGTGGCAAATGTAGTGAGGTGTTCAGCTGCTATGAGCGAATGATTCCTTATGCCTGGTTGGTTACGTAGACGTTACATGCCGAGTCTCAGTGATTATTAAAAATAATGGTCGAAGTTTGCGGATCATGAAAAATGCGAGCTTCAGCGAGCTTTTTCATGACCGCGAACTGAGACCATTATTTTTAATAATCACTGAGACGAGGTGTGTAACCTCTTTATTCCTCCTTTCTTCAGTTATTCAAAGAAAAGAGGAGTTTTTTTGCGAAAGTTTGATCGAATCCAATTCACTCAACCAGTCAACCTGCGCAGGCGATCGATTAATGCGCGGTTATATAGTTCCGTGCAAATCATTCCACTTCTTGTCAGTTTCCCTGTTTTGGCCTAAAATCAAGTACACAGATATGCTATTATTCTGCTGTGGCGGTAAAGGCAGATACTGTGTGTTCTGTCAGTTTATGTTTTGGTATCGCTTAGGATAATGTTCTTTCGTCAAATGGGATTAGCAGACGAACTTTTGCACCCGTGTTCCAACCGGTTAAAAACTGTATGAAGTTCAGTTTTCTGGGGAAAATAGTGTATGAAACCGATTTATGTTCTTTAAATTGATGAGATGTGTGCATTTGGTTGCGTGTGATCTAGCTGTTTATAAAATGAAATATTGTTGAAAACTGACCGTCGGGTTACAGTCTGTTGTCGAAGAAACTGAGTGAAAAGAAATTTGAAAGGGGAACTAATTCTTGTCGCTAGACAAAGTATGAGAGTTACTTGCCTTGGGAATTTGCTTGTGTTGAACGTTTGTGCACGGCAGATCTAGATTCAGAAAACAACCGAACTCATGGATTTTATATGGAGATTCATGTGTTCAAGCCTGTAGTTGTTAATTCAAATGCGGTATGTTTGTATTGTTTGCTCCAGAGATGTATACTTCGTACAGTAGAGCGTTCGGAACTTTTCAGTCCCAAAAGTAGTACCGACACAGAACAGCTTCTCAACCCATTGCGCTATCGAGGATGCTATTGCTGGCTCGTTATTTGTTTGGTTGCTGGGTGTTTATCGAAAAATAACTAGCTCTACAAGTTTACAGAGGTAAAGAAGCAGAGGGGGGAATAATTGAGTTTTACGTCCTCACAGGAACTAGAGCCTATTAGGGACATGAAGTGTTGAATATGCTAAAGCCCTTATGCCTGGGATTCGGCCTATACATAAAGCCCGGGCGCGGACTGCGTAGAAAGCACCGTCTATCGCGGAAGAAAATCGGCCTGAATACGGCCAGAAACACGGAATCTGAAAAACGTATATTTATTTAGTACGGTACAGAAACAATGGTCCTAGTGAAGGCACTGAACCAACTTCAGTGCAGAAAACTACAAAACTCTCTGAACATGAATAATGGACAAATTCATAATTCATACACACAAACAGAAGAACCCTAGACAAACATTATGATATGCGTAACATGGGGGGAAATTATACAGTGACTTAGTACGAAGCGGCAAAGTCCGAAAGTAAATGGAATCGGCTAAATTCCGGCGCGAGTACATGTGTATTTAAATTCGGAATCTTCACAGAGAAACCAAGCATCACTTATTACAACCTTACCAAATCCTTATAAACAAACTAAAATCATATGCAACATAGGTACGGGATATGTTATAATGATACAAAAATGACAAAGCAATGAACAAAAAGACAAAGATAAGTTTATGAGAATCAATTTCTCTCAACCGTACATGAAACCGGTCAAAATCAAAGTGACGCTTTGGTCAGTTCGAAGCATTATCGTAAATAACACAATACTATGCAGCCATCTAGCCTAATCATTGACTTCTATGCAAACCTAAATATAATTAGGACCATATCAAAGATAAAAGGGGCTTTGAAAGGTAGAAGTTAGGTAGATATATGTATATAGAAAGGTATTATATTAGAAATTGTGCCAGTGAGGTGCGCGCGCATCATCGTATCGTCTGCTACGGAGTAGGCTTAAGTACCTCCACTTTGTACTGTACTCTGTATCTGTAACGCCGGCAGAATCCAAACTTTGGCTTAGTACCGGCGGAACTGGGGAGAGCACTAATTTGGGTTCGTACTGCCTTCTAATAATTAAGGCAGTACGAAAACCGTCAACTGATGTTTTCTTGACAGTCTCTTCTTTCAGGTTGTTCCAGTCAGCTATTGTTCTTGGAAAGAATGAGAACTCAAACTGGGCGGTTTGAATGATTGTTAGAACATAACTCAGGCTGTTTCTTGCCAGTTTGGTCACAATGTTCTTGGTCTGGTAGTCTTGGTATCGTTGTGTCGGTTTGATACGTCTCTTTCCGGTAGCCTCCTTGGTTATGAAATTGGTTGCAGGTAGTGCTGGCATCAGATCTTTTGCTACTTTGAAGAAGAAGGTACTCAATACTGCGGTAAATTGGGCTGTTTCGCTGTACGATCGTTAGAGTATTTAGGGTAGCAAAGTGTTAGAGTATTTAGGGTAGCGAAGTGCACTTGGCTACACTTAAAGGGATACTCTCCGCCGGGAAAAGGCCTTCAGATCGCTTTCAAAGCATCACCGTAAGATTCTACGTTACAAATAATGCTACCATCCATGAGGAATAACTTAACTTTGCAAATTCAACAGTTTTGATAGCTAATTAATTGTCGTAACAGAATCCAAGGAAAGAGCACTCTTGTAATGGTTGGGTGATTTCCCTTGTCAAATGTGTCAACAATGGCGTCTCCCTGCGATCATTGTAGTCTGAAAGTGAAAAGGTAAGTGTTAACGTTGTCTGACAGGAAATAAAGCTTTCAATAGGACAAGTCAGTATCAGTGTACAAGTTGCTCTCAGCAGGACTGCAAATGAATCGATCGATGCGAGTCAAAAAGCCCTGTAGCACTCAAAATGATTCGAAGATCATGCTCGTACTTTGTTTAATGTTTAGAACCAGTACTCAGATTATCTTGGACATATGTGTTGCCTGTTGGTGATCATTTCAAATATATGTCTCTAAAGTTGCGCTTTTACCTATAAGCTTATGCATTTGTTTCAAATTCCATTCATGTCACTGATCGAACACAGGGAACAGTAAACGTGCGAGAGTTCGAAGCAAAGCGCATTCATGTTTCAGACAAATACTGAAATAAAGAGCTCTGAAAATTATGTCTTTTCTCATAATAGTAACCCAAAAGAGAAGAAATTATACTTATCCCTCTGAACAATGTCGAGGATATCAGTGTCTTGTGCATTTGTTGTGTGTGTGTGTGTGTGTGTGTGTGTGTGAGAGAGAGACTTGTATCACTGTGTGTGTGTGCATGAATGTGACTGTGTGTGTGTGTCACTTTGTGCATGAGTGTGATTATGTGTGTGTGTGTGTGTGTGTGTGTGTGTGTGTGTATTATGCTTGTGATATAATCACATATATATAAATTGTATTTTTGTATACACGTGAAAAAAAAGAGTACAAACTACACTGTTGTGTGTGTGAACGTTGTGTGTCAGCTGTCAAACCTCAAGTGAGCTTTTCCTGATTATGATTGAAGTTTGCTACAAATAACTCATTAACTGTAAGGGAGATTGATTAATATATAGTGTATTCTTTTCAAGCATTTGTCTTTATTTTCAGGCTATGGAAGTTTTACATTCAAAACAACAAGCGGCCAGGCTGCTCGTTCAACTTCAAGTTCAAGAGAAAAGTGCACATCGAGGCAGGATAGGGAGAGGAATTAGCAGAGGTGTGAGCTAATGCAGAGGCAAGGACTGGTCCAAGTCTTCTCAAACTGAAATTGGTTTGCTGGGCAAGGGGAAGGCTGATCCGAATAACAATTTGAAGGTAAGTGAGGACTAGTTATACTTATAATATTAATAGATCTATACTTTCTCTGTGTGCAGGAGTTAAAAGAAAAAGACTTATGATGTTAGAGCCAAGGGTAATTTTGTGAATTCCAATAGAGTGCTATCACATTCATCCAACTGAACAATGTCAAGAAAATGAGTGCGTGTTGTGTACTTGTTATGTGTGGATGTGTGTGTGTTTTAAGAATGTAATGTGTGCAGAAAATAAGTAAAATTGTGTGTAAGTGGGGGTGTAAATAGTGGTCTGGGTGGCCCAAAAAACTATTTGAAGGTGAATCAGGACTATAGTTATAAGTACTTTCTCTCACTGCTTCGCCCCCTCAAACCCCACGCCTCCTCCAAACTTAATCATTCGAGTAAGTACCTTTTTATTCTGCAAGATTTGTGAGGTCGAAGACTTTGTTACAGGGTATACTAAATAATGACTAACGGTGAGGTTTTTAGGTCTCAGTCACAAATTACATTACCGGTGCTTTTTTTTCATTCTAGGGAATGTGTGTATTTCCTGGTTTCAAAAAATATTGAAAAAGAATGAAAATTCAGCTTCAGCATCCAGATTTTGTCAAGATATTTTGTGCAGTTATATTTCAGTACCCACAACCTTTTAGTGTCTCATAAAGGGAAATAAATGAACAGTCCTCACAATTGGGGTGCTGTACCGTGAACCCCCCCTTTTAAAAACCTTTACAATTCAAGATCTCCCCTATATTTAGACCTTGCTTTTAAGATTTTCTGGTCATAACCTATGCAAATTCACCTTCATTTTAAGACTTCCTATTTTTAAATACCTGATTTTATCAGATTTTGGGAGATCGTAAAAGGGGGTTCCACTGTAATATGAATTCTGTTTTAGCTACACCTGTATGCTGTTTGTAAAGAAGGATATTTTACAGATTGAGGGGATCATTTCTGCCTCCATAATGATCGTTATGATCTGACACATTGGCTAACAGATTCCATGATCATGCTGTTATGTAGGAAGTCATAATAATGATGTGTAGGTTTTTGAATTGTGTCTGCTTTGCAGTTCAAATAGATATCTGCCTTCCTGTTCATTTTTTTTTTCAAATAAGACAATCCCTGAAGCACATTTTCCAACCACATGTCAAACAGCAGGTCTGCTTAGCTTGAAACATAAGTATTGAATAATTATATCAAATTGACCTTTTTGCAGTTGAGCACTTGACAGATGCTGCTACAATACCTCTTGTAGAGAAATGTTTTAGAGATACAGTGGAGCCCTTCTAAGATATATATTTATATACAGCAAACTCAATCAAAGAAAAGCAGAATGTCTTAGAATAGAGGTTATAAACAGGAATCTGAGAAAGTAGTGTCTTTTAAGACAAATGTTGTGTTTTTTTAAAAGGGGGGGGGGGGAGGGCAAAGTTAGGGTTTCACTGTACAATGCAATGGTAAACTGGGCATTCATTTCAAGTAGCCAAAGATGTGTAACTGACACTTTTGCTCGTCAGGAGCACTAGAACACGTCACATTTTCACACTTGTCAGTGTGAGAATGCTAAGTGTGTCAGAATGCTAAAAATCTGGAAAGCCAATGCCCACAGGTATATCCCATCCCCCCTCTCCCACCCACCACCACCTTTTACTCACACTTGCAATCCATTACGTACATGAATAGATTACAAACACTCTTCTGTAACTCTTTATTTTCACACTTTTTCTTGCATTTGGTTAATTTTTTCAACCCTTTTCGAAGTTTGAATTAAGTGTCTTCACTGATGGGTGATTTTCTGTTTATGCTCCAGGACTTCAAGGCACTGGTGCTTGATGACAGCAGGCTCCTACTGGCCCACACACAAAGAAGAGATTGAAGATGCCCTGGTCCTGGAAGAAGAAGAGGAAAAGATCAATAAAGCCAAACGATACGCATCATTCAGTTATATTGAGGAAAGATATTGGCTATTCGGGTGAAGGTGTAAGAGTTGCCATGTGCAGTTGCTGTGTATGGGTCATAGGAATGACATTATACATCCAACTAGCCAGTAAACTGACTTTCTTCCTTGTTGCCTGCATTGGAGTACATTGTGGTGTTAAACAAAGTGCGTTTCTGTGTGGGTTGGTTTACACATGCTCTGTCACATTCCATATTAGACGGCCAGCTGAGACTACAAAATAGTGCATGTTTGTACATTAAAAAAACAATTAAAAGGAATTCTAACCAGAACCAATCGATACATAAATGTTATTTGTATTTTTGACAAAAATATGACATTTTATACACACCTTGCAGGGGGGGATCAGTTCATTTTATGGGTGTGAAGGCGCGAAGCGCCGAGCCGACGGTGCGAAGCGCCGAGCCGACGGTGCAAAGCGCCTAGCTTGCTAGGGGGGTCCGGGGGCATGCCCCCCCGGAAAATTCTGAAAAAAAGGATGCAAATGGTGCAATCTGGTGCATTCTGAGGATGATCATTACCAGTTTCAGGCAGCAGATTTTGTCACTGATTAATACCCCAAAAATTGAAACAACACAAAAAAAACACAATTTTTTTTTTTTTTTTTTGGGGTGGGGGGGAGGTTTCCGGAAACCCCAGAACCCCCCCCCCCCCCTCGTCCGCCCCTGCCTTGACAGTCCTTGTTCACCTTGAGGAACACTGACTGTCTCAATCAGTGTAAAATGTCATAATTTGGTCAAAAATACAAATAATGTATATAGTTTTTTGCTTTTTTAATGTACTGTAATCTACCTTGTAAGCCCTGTTAGTACCTAGTAAACGCCCACCCCCAACATTTGGATCAGTGTTTGAACATATGTTGTGTGTGTGGTGTTTTTTTATTATGTGCACAGTTCTGCACCTTGTAGAGACATTTTCATTCTAGAGAACGCTGACAGACAGCTATATATTTATTTATTTCATACTCTCGGCACTGGAGTATCTCTAGATAGCCCCTCAAAAATAAGACGAGGGAGGGTCTTCTGAAGTTGAAGAGGTCTGCTTTCAGTGATTTCCAGGGAGCATGTGAAACGACCAGTGTTTGATAACGCCACTTCCCTCTGAAAGATTTTAGCTTTCTAAAATAAACTTACCCCTTTCTTCGTCACATCAATGTCTTGGATCAGTATCAAAGACTGACAGAATGACTATTCATTTCGTGTTTTTTAGGATGTGTGTACATTCACTCTCACTGAATGAATTTTTGTGTTTGGTTTTTAGTGTTTTTTCTTTCTGTTTAGACACTTGCATATCAAGCGAAAGATACATACAGGGTGACTATTTGTGCATGGAAACAGCTGACATGAGCAATAAAGTCTGGGGAAGGGTCGTGAAAGTGTATTGATTAATGCGTTGAATTCACAGGTCTAGTAAAACTTGTGCAAAACAAATATATACAGGTGTTGAAAAGTGCTCGAATTCCAAGAATAGTTTCATGTGTAGCACCTTTGAACTGTGCAGAGAGAATGTGTGCCTGTGGATTTGAGATCTACATGGAATAAAATAGACACTGTTCTTGACAATTGAGTATGTTTTTGTGTGCGCATGTTGTTTGGTTTATTGATAATAATTGACTTTTGGTCAAGATGTAACCATGAATTTCTGTAGCAAAGATGCAATGATAAAAATAGACAGAATATGATCAAATAATAAGACACTGGGCTGCAAATTGCTTTTAATTGTCATTGTATTTATCTGTAAACTGATCATGATTTCCATGGCATGATTAATGCAGTGGAACCTCCCTTCTATGACCCCCCCCCCAATTTAAAACTCCCTTCTTTTTAAGACCTTGTTTTCTCACATTTTCTGTTCATAACCTCTGTAAAATTACCCCCATTTTAAGACTCGTTCCTTTTTTAGACTCGATTTTCTCAGATTGTTTGAGGTCGTAAAAGGGGGGTGCCACTGTAGTAATAATGCATCTTCAGAAATTGAACACAGGTGCTGCAGTTTTTTTTATAACCATGAAGAAGAAAAATACTGTTTCAAAACTTTGACAGTGTCTTATCCTCAAACGTACACCTTTTTAAAGAATCCATAACTTTTAATCACTCAACAAAATTGCCTGCAGCTCAAGTGAACCAGAAATGGGGAACAATTGGCCACACTCAAGGAATCGGTTCCTGGCAACTTTTCTGTCGGTCGCGCAGCCTGAGAGAAACATGACAGAGATAGTTACTCAAGATAAAAGATAAGCTTGACTTACATCAGAATTATGAACATTTAAACTCACCTTGAGCTTTGTCCAAAATATTTTAAACCATTATTGCCACACATTGCAAGAATGTTTGATGTCCGGGTGCTTTTCCCCTGAAAATTAAAAAAAATAGTTTTAGTAATTATAGCAACATATAAACCACTAAGTGTAAACCAAAGGCTGGCCAATTACATACAGTTCTACAGCAACATCAGTTCTGAACATGAAGCTTTCAACATGCACAGCGACACTTAAAAATGGCAGTTAAAAAAGAAAGGATGAATGAGATTCTGCCGCATTTAGTGTTTGCTTCAATGAACGCCGTCCGAGGAAGAATGTGATATTCGTTAAAAAGTTACCCTTTCACAAAGCCTTACAATAAGCTTCAATCATAGTTTTTCCTGCAAAATCACAACATTAAAAACTTTAGGCACAGAAAAACTCATACCGCTGACAATATAAAATGTCAGTTATATTTATAAATAACATTTTCTGTTGCACTACATCCAAAGACTGTGCTGACTGACCTTACTTTTTCCATCTCAAAACAATTTTTAGGGGGATTACCTACTCTGTCTGTCACAGTGTCAGGGCTCAGTCTCCTATACAGTGCACCACAGGAGCTTGTACCCAACTGCCAGTTGATCATTATTTACTCCTGCATGTACGCCCTTACTAGGCTAGCGAATGCGTAGTATGTAGTTGTAAGAAGACTGTAGGGATGAAGGAGTAAATAATGATCGACCGGCACTTTGATACAAGCTCCTGTGCAGTGCACAGACACACACACACACACCGTGGCGTGTCCGTGTTCAAACCAAAACTGGACTCAATCGACCCTGCACACTACACGTTCGTGCACTCGCTTGATGGATGCTTCATTCGCTCAACACACCAGCAGACACACAGACAAAAACGGCAGCAACATTTGTCTAGGTCTGTCCAAAGTCTACACAACACTTGCTTTACTTACAAATCCGGGCAGCAGGTGAGAGCTCTGCGTCGTGGGTAGTCAGTGCACACAACGGTAACACTCATGCAGTTGAATCCAACTTTCCCACTGCTTGCTGAATTGATAACTTTGCATTTTGTGCGCCGAGCATGAATTTCTCGTAATTCTGTGTCGTTTCCCAGTCAGTCTGCTGGTTTCTGAACCACCTTGAGTCGATTTCTTACTGAAACGTGTGGGCTTGTTGTCACAAAGCGGCCATCCCATCCGCCATTGTTTTGAGTCGTCATGAAAACGGCACGCTCGCGACGAAAACCAGTCTATGACGGCCAATTTTAATCTTCAAATGGTGGAGAGCAGTCGTCAATTTAATCATGTTTAATTAATTATTTAGCATACTTGTGGTGCTTTATTGAGCAAACCGGGCCAGGTGCGTCTTAATTAAGGTACACTAAATTCCCCAAATTCTTCAAATCGGCCGAATTCGACAAAAAAAACTCCAAAATGGCGGCGTGGACACTATATGTTTAAGCAATGTTCTTGTATTAATTTACTACGTCAGAAAGCGAATATGTTGATTTCATTGTCAAAATGCAATTTCTGCTCGATGTTCTTTAACTTTATTTATTCACTTGTTTGGATTTTTGGCTCACGTAAGTGTAGCCTATGCGATGATAAACTTTGTCTGTCTGTGCGTGCGTGCGTGCGTGCGTGCGTGCGTGTGTGTGTGATAGAAACTTTAACATTTCCGAGTCTATGGATAAAGCTCGCATAAGAAGATTACGTCTCGGTCAAAAGTGTTTGACGTGTGTGATAGAAACTATTTGAAGACGTCACATTATGACGTAAGAGGGTTGGACGTCACGCAAAGGAATTACTGAAAGTCTCGGTCATTGTTATTGTGAGCGGGCCGAGACTAATTGGCAGATCCAGGGTCTCCCTTTCTTGCACAGTTTCACCTATGCTTACTGTGTGTGTGTGTGTGTGTGTGTGTGTGTGTGTGTATGTGTGACAGAGTGATTGAGTTTGTGTTACTGTTTGTCGATTTCTTACGTGAGCCTTGAAGGCTTCGCCTCTTGTTATTTATTTATAATCATGTTTTACTGCGCACGTTTTGACTCGGAAACACAAACTCGTCAAGGAATAAATAGGAACCGCAAAGAAAATCAAGACCTAGGAAGCCAAGAAAGCGATCACAGCAAAAGACAGGTCTGAGTAAACTATATAAAACCAGTTTCCTAGACATAGCACGCCACGGTATGAAAAGGAATAAATGAAACTGGAAAACCACATTGTTTCATACATATTCTGAAGTTAGAGGTTTCAGATTAACAGTACCAAATAATGAAGGCATTTTACTTGACAGCATAAGGCGTTATTACCGTGTTGCCCTACAGGAGCAGAAGGAAGACCCGTTCGAGAGGATGTGGGCCTTCATGAAGATCAACGAGGGCTACTCGTTGCTTAGCAATACCACCCAGATCATCGAGAAGGTCATGAGCGGCAGCTTCGCTTTCATCGACGATGGCGTCACCAACGATTATTACGCCACTCAATACTGCGGTAAGGTTGCACTGCATGATCGACTCTTTATCGTAGGAATACGCGTCAGTTTCCCCCTTATTTTGCGACACTGACCCGACTATTTAACTTTAAACGCCAATATTGCTGAACGTTTCTGTATGTCGTTCATTTCAAGTCCCAAGTGAAAATTGTTAAAGAAGACTTTTTTTATATTTTTTTTATATATCCTATTTTGGGTTTTAATTAAAGGCACAGTAAGCCTCCCGTAAACCATCACAGATACTGTCAGGCTTTTACACACAGTACAAACACCCTTTCATTTACACACTCACCGCTTAAAATTGAGAACATCCTAGGTGCCCTCCGTAAAGAACGAGACATTTTCAAAGAATTTATTTTTGCGTGGTTTATCTTACCCCTGAGCCATCGTGAACCCGTGTGATCCAGTTTCCTTTTTTTCACAATGTAGTCGTCAGTTTTTGATTTCAATGCGACTCGCTGTAAGCTTATCTGCAATAGCACGTTATTGTGTACCTCTGAATCGAACGCAACAAACGGCTACGATCCACACTAACTCTAGCGATGGCTTTTGACTGTTCAGAGCACCTGGCGATAGGCATAACCGTCGTCTGCTACGAGAACCACGACCTTGCGTGACCCTGCTTCCGGGCTTTTCTTTTTTCAAACTTTCAAAACTTCGAATTGTACTGATCTTGTCTTGATGAAAAAAGAATTCTTATGTTTATGATTTAAGAATGTTTGTGTAACAAGCTGGCAATTTATTATTTAGATTTTAAAAGTGAGGTCTAGCGCCAAAACGCACCGTCCGATTGTCTGATCAGACAATCCGCAAAATTATTTGTTTGAAAATTGCTCGCTCTTTACGTAGGGCACCTAGGATGTTCTCAAGCGGTGAGTGTTTAAACGAAAGGGTGTTTGTACTGTGTGTAAAAAGCCTGACAGTATCTGTGAAGGTTTACGGGAGGCGTACTGTTCCTTTAAGTTGACTAGCAATGATATTAACCATAATGTTTTTATGATTATAAAGGATAAACGAGAGTATGTACGAGGATGTTTGCTGGTGGGGGTGCGGGTATGGATATGTGTGGTTTGGGTAATATGTGTATTGATGTGTACTTTTATGTGTCTATATAATTATTATGTTTTGAGAGTGTGTTTTATGTGATGTTATTTCGCACACGACACGAGCCAAAAGAAAAATGTCTGTTTGTTGCATCCAGATAATAAAGTTGAATTGCATTGAATTGAATTGCATTGAATTGAATTGAATTGAATTGAATTGAATTGAATTGAATTGAATTGAATTGAATTGAATTGAATTGAATTGAATTGAATTGAAAAAACGCCAATATTGCTCATTGTTTCTGTGTGACGTTTATTTCAAGTATTGAATGGAAAACGCCACTATTGCTGATTTTTTCTTTCTCCGTATGACGTTGATTGTAGGCATTGAAGCCATCGACCAGAACTTTGGCGCGAAGGACTACAGCTTTGGTTTTCCACGTGGCGCCCCCTATCGGGACGACATCAACCGCGCCCTGCTGCAGCTGAAGGAGGAGGGCGTGCTGGATGAACTTAAAGAAAAGTAACTCGTGTTTGTAGTGTTCTCTTGCTCCAGTTATCGCCAGTTCATGTCTGTATTTACTCACTTTGATCTTCATGCTAGCAGTCGGTTTTCACTCGAGTATTGTAATTTGTTGTATTTTGGTGTCATTTATCAACAAATAAAGACATGCTGAGAAACATTCACTTGTTCTGGGAAAATTCTAATGACTTAAAAAACACGAGTGGAGGAGGGTTGCTTTAAAGGGGGGGGGGGGGGGTCATTTCCAGCACTGAAAAAATTATGGTGACGAACAAGATCGGTATTCCAATGGAGAAGAGCGTTTGAACAGTAACAGTTATCCTATTTACATTGATTTGAGTTATAAGCATAGTATTGGCCGTGTGTCTAAATTACAGCACCACGAATTTCTCTTTAACTTCTCAAGGGTAAATTTGACAGATAATTCTCGAAAATGACTTATTTGCCCTGATCCCTTTAAATTCATCTACGAGTTTAGAATGTATTAGCCAAGTTAATGTGCACAGAACATATAGTCAGAAGTTGTAACATACCTTATCCACATATTCCCCGGCTAGCCGCGTAATAGATTTTTGGTTTGCAAGACAAACATTCAGTGTGTGTGTGGGCGAAAAAGCTTACCATTACCGCCACTGTTGAAATCTGATATTTATTGTTCATTCTCTTCAACATTGGTGATGTGTGTGATATATATCTGTTGCATCCTTCTCTTTTTTTTCTGTCGCGGCGACAGATGCTCGTGACTCAGAACTGAACACAGAACCGAAACCAAACATCTGAGGTAGAACCAAATGACGCAGAAAAGCAAATCCGAGAGAGAGAGAGAGAGAGAGAGAGAGAGAGAGAGAGAGAGAGAGAGAGAGAGAGAGAGAGAGAGAGAGAGAGAGAGAGAGAGAGAGAGAGAGAGAGAGAGAGAGAGAGAGAGATCAAATCAAATCAAATCAAATCAAATCAAATTTTATTTTACGAGGGTTGTGGCATAAGCAATATAAACGAGCTTCTTTTCAACCAGCCCTCGCCCAGAGAGGGACTATTCTAATCTTAAATACATATATATATACAAACGTAAAACAATTACAAAAGATAAGCATGACTGTAAAAATAAAAATTAAAAAAAATTAAAAAAAACTATTCACATGACTATATACACGTTGTAGGCTATACTTACATTCTTGCGTTATGAAACACTGATGCTTTATGGACAGATATGATCAATATGAAAATAATCAGAACGAAGTCTTCCATCACTGTGACTTTTCGTAATTTGAGTAATGAGAGGTGTTTTTTGAAAGTATTGAGACTTGTTGATTCCGGGAGAGAATTCCACAAAACGCTGCCAGAATAAGCTAAACTTGATTTAGAGAGAGAGAGAGCGAGCGAGAGAGAGAGAGAGAGAGAGAGAGAGAGAGAGAGAGAGAGAGAGAGAGAAAGAGAGAGAGAGAGAGAGAGAGAGAGAGAGAGAGAGAGAGAGAGGGGGGGGGGGGGGGGAGGGGGCCGAGTTGTTTTGTAACAACTACACCTTTGTGGATTTCTGTAGTCTCTGCCGTGTACATGTGGCAACAAACAAACGATGCGCATCGTCACGTAGGGGAAGGGCTCCTAATATGGACCACTTTTTGTTTCATGCTAATAACTAGCTTGTTTTCTTGCGAAGAAGTTTCATTTTGTGTTTGGTAGTCCTTCTCTCTTAGGTTAACCCGGTGAGGCCTAATCAGAGTGAAATCGCTTTGATAGATATTCAGCCAAAATTAAATACAGAAAAAATCACAAATGGTTCATATTGTATCGTTTTGTGTTTGTGTTAGTTGAATGTTTATGGACGCATTCGCTCCGGGTTCCATGTACAGAAACGGACACGGCAGTAACAGTTGAAGAGATAATGGCTTCACTTTATTGTTTGGCTTCTAGGCCATCTTGGCGGTAACATCGTACAACACTGCGCATGTCTCGCGCGTACATTCACACACATAATAGTGACGTAGTTCACAGTCTATTAATATGTATCATGTGACGATCACATGATAGCAATATCGACACATCCCCTTTTCTTTACATAAACAAGTCCAAAGACTTTTACTGTCCAAACTTCACGGGAAAATGAATTCTCTGCACATAAAATTCTCATTCTCACCATAGTCCAATAGGCTGAGATTATTTTTACGCCTAGATTAATTTCACACATTCACACTGACTGGACATCTTGACTAGAGCATCATTTCACAACTCCAATAATAACAACACATTCTCTCTCTGGACAATGAAACTTTACTGGACAATAATTCAACGCCTTGAATTAAATTTATCACATTCACTCACAACGCGGGACATAAACAATACCACCAAATGTTTACTTTCTTCACTGTCTATCTTTTCTCTTCAAACAAAACACACAAACAACAAATACTGAACTGTCTCCTACAGTCTTCAGTCTTTAGGTTTTGACATAGTCATTCAGGTAAGCTGGTGGTTTAACCTGACGTCCACGAGAAGTGGTTTGACTTTGACCTGTGTCTGTTTTACCTGCGGTTTGTGACTTCATGAACTTGACTTTGATGCGTTCAGTTTTCTTTTCATTTGGCTGAATCTTCACAGGTGTTTTAGTTTCAGGTGTGTTTGTCGCACTCACAGGAGTACTGACTTTGGTCACCTGAGTCTGACTATCAGCTACTGCTCTGTAGTTTTTCACTGCTTGGTCATTTAGCTGTCTCTGCCTATCAAGGTCTGTTTTTCGAGTGATTGTCTCCCTTGGACCAGTGTTGGTCAGTGTTTCTCCAGTTGTTCTGATTTGACGCCTGTTGCGTCTGTATGCTTTACCATTTTCTGTGTGCAGTTTGTAAGACCTGACATCTACCTGTTGCTCTACTTTTGCTTTTGTCCAAGTTTTGCCTAACTTCACCCTCACGGTTTGACCTGGCTGTAGGGTTTCTAGTTCTGCTGTACCTTTGTTATAGCACTTTGCCTGTTTTTCTTTTCTTTTGATCAGATTGCCAGTCACGTTTGTGCACGTCTGCGGTTTTAGCAGAGTTTTGGCTGTAGGAATTCTGGTTTTGGTTCTTCTGCTGAACAGTCTTTGCACTGGAGAGGTTTTCATCACCTCCGATGGTATGTTCCTTAACTCTAGTAGAGCCAAGTACGGATCTGTTTTGCTTTCTACAGCTTTCATGATCAGAGTTTTTGCTTGTTTGACCGCATTTTCTGCCTTTCCGTTGGATTGCGGATAATATGGCGAACTGGTTATGTGTTCGAATCCCCAAGCCTCAGCGAAATCTCTGTATTTGTCTGAGCTATACGGCGGACCGTTATCAGAGATGATCTTATCAGGGATTCCATGTCTGGCTAAATGGGCTTTTGTCTTGTAGATGACTTCTTCTGCTGTTTTGTTCTCAAGGCGATCGACTTCAAAGAAATCAGAGTAGTAGTCTACCACTACCAGGTACGACTTCTCTTGAAAGTCAAAGAGATCACACCCTAGCGTTTCCCAGGGCCTTTCAGGTATTGGGTGGGAAATCATGGGCTCTTTCTGTTGGTTGCTTTGGTGTGTCTGACAAGTTGCACATTTGCTCACCAACTTTTCTATGTCTGCGTTCATTCCTGGCCAATAGACCAGTTCTCTTGCCCTTCTCATGCAACCCTGAATCCCAGTATGAGCCTGATGGAGCAAGTGTAGGACTTTCTCCCTCATTTCTGTTGGTACAATGATCTTTTCTGCCTTGAAACAAAGACCGTTCTGAGTCGATACTTCCTCTCTGAATGGAAAGTAAGGTTGAAGACCTAGCGGTAAGCTTTGTCTCGACTCAGGCCAACCTTCTTGTGTTATTTGCATCAGCCGACACAAATCTTTATCACGTTTTGTTGCCTCTTTCAACTCTTCGAGTCGCCCTTCAGACACGGACACATGCGCGGCCATGTCAATGCTCTCGATTTCCTGCTCTATTTCTGTCTGGAAAATCTGTTCGCTCTTCATTTTCCCTGCTTTGTGTGACCTGACCACAGCTCTGCTGAGCGTGTCAGCGAGATACATCTCTGTACCTTTCTTGTACACCACAGTGTAGTCAAACTTTTGCGTTCTCAGCAACATGCGTTGCAGACGTTTTGGCGCTGCCAACAAGGTTTTGTTGTGAATGGGAATCAACGGCTTGTGATCAGACTCCACCTCAACATGTCTACCATACACATAGCGCTCGAAACGTTCCAGCCCGAAGAGAATCGCAAGCATTTCCTTCTCTATTTGCGCATAGTTGCGTTCAGTTTGGGTCAGCGCTCGCGACGCGAACTGTACCGGTTGTCCATCTGACAACAAACACGCCCCCAGACCGAACTCAGACGCATCCCACTGAAGAGTAGTTTTCGCACCAGGGTCAAAAAATCGCAAAACCGGTGGTTCAGTCAACATGCGCTTGATCTCATCAAACGCTTTCCCGTGCAGGTTCTCATCCCAGCGGAAATGCACGTCTTTTTTCACCAGCTCACGCAGAGGCGCTGCGACCTCCGACAGACGTGGTGCAAACTTCTGGAGATACCCTACCATCCCCAGAAGTCTCTGAACCGCCGCTTTGTCTTCTGGCTGCGGAAACGACTTGATTGCATCGACTTTCTTCATGTCACACTTCAACCCGTCCTTTGAGATCACGTGACCCAGATACGAGACCTCAGTTTTCCTGTACTCGACCTTCTCTTTGTTCAGTTTGATGTTCTTCTCGCGACATCTCTGCAAGAACAACCGAACGTTCTGGTCATGGTCTTTTGCTGCTTCTTTCTCTGTGTCTCCCGACCCCCACACAATGACATCATCATGGACTGCGAACACGCCCGGCAGTCCGTTCAGCGCATCATCGACACGGCGCTGAAATTCCTCTGGACATACCGACGCACCGAACGGCATTCTAGTCCAGCGAAATTTTCCGAAAGGGGTTTCAAACGTTGTCAAGAGACTGCTTTCGTCGTCCAGGACAACGTGCCAGAAGCCATTGCGCATGTCGAAATGCGAGAAAATCTTTGCGCCTACCATCGACTCTAACGCGTCATCAATGCTCTTCATGGGGTAATCATTTCTTTTCAATGCCTTGTTCAAGGGTTTTGGATCTATGCACAACCTAGCCTGACCATTGGGCTTTAACGTCACAACTACGCTGCTAATCCAATCAGTTGGTGTGTTCACCGGAACGAGGACCCCTAACTCAAGCAGACGATCAATTTCTGCTTTGACCTTCTCTTTGACAGCTATGGGCCACTGACGACATGGAAGCTTCACTGGAGGAACCGATGGGTCTGTTTCAAACGTTAGCTTTCCGTCCAGAGCCCCAACCTCCCCTTTGAATACGTCATCAAACCCTGTGAGAACATGCTTATCCCCTGTGCCTATGGCTGAAATGTTCTCGACATTGACCGTGATCAACTGCATGTGTTGGCTTGCTCTACAGCCCAAGATATCCTTCACTTTGGCGTTCACTACCACAAAGCGCACTTTGTAGCTTTTGCCGTTCTTTGGATTGACCACAGGCAGAATACGCTCACCTAGAGGAGTTACTGGTCTTTTGTCATACATCAACAAGCGTTTGTTGCTTTTGGTCAGCTTTGTCAACGCTACGTCTCCCGTCACAGTCTTGTACGTCTCTACGGACAAACTGTTGATAGTGGCTCCACTGTCAAGTTGCAACGATGTCGTCACTCTGTCATGTCCAACAAGCATTTTTGCATGCACAGATTTATCAACATCATCAACAGACAAAACATGTTCATCATCATTTTCACTCATCGTCAGAACAAAATGACCATCATCATCATCACTCTCTTCATCAGACATTTCATGCACTTGCCTATCTGAGCTTTGTTTGCACTGACGAGCAAAATGGTTTTTCTTTTTGCAACGATTGCAAGTCTTGCCATATGCGAAACAGTGTTCCTTGCCTTTCTTGTGCGATTTGCCACAATACACACACGCTTTCACACCACTGTCTCTTTCGCCCATACCTCTACCATCATGACGATCATGCTTCGACTTCGGGGTAGCACCCTTGTCCTTCTGACTGTTTGTCTTTTTTCTCACATGCACACCGACACGATGTAGGGCTTCATCACCAGCCATACTCTTGGCCTGCTGGGCTGCTGCCTCACTCACTCTGCAGATCTCAATGCACTTTTTCAAAGTTAGACCTGACTCTTGCAAGAGTTTTTCCCGAACCGTGTCATCTGACAGTCCAATAACGACTTGATCGCGTAGCATCCTTTCTTCGAATGTCTTGAAGTTACAGGAGCTAGCTAGTTGTCGGAGTGCTCCGATGTACGTGTCGATCGTTTCCCCCTTCTCTTGCTTTCGCTGGTGAAACTTGTAAGTCTCGTAGACTTCTGATGTCTCCCCCACACAGTAGGCTTCGAACAAGGGAATTATCTTCGTAATTTTGTCCTTGTCGTCTGCAGCCTCGAAAGGCAAACCTTCGAACACGTCCCTTGCACCATCACTGAGACAAGTCTTGAATACTGCGGCTCGATACTTCTCATCCTGAGAATCAAGACGCGATGCTAGTTCGTATGTCTCCCACGACCGCTTGAACTTGCGCCAAGTCGCCTCCAAACCTTGTGCTGAAAGCTCAAGTCTCTGAGGTAACGGAACTTTGACGGTTACCGACCTCGGCTGCGCTGCTACTCCGTCTTCTGCCATGATGATTCTGACACCATGTATCGTTTTGTGTTTGTGTTAGTTGAATGTTTATGGACGCATTCGCTCCGGGTTCCATGTACAGAAACGGACACGGCAGTAACAGTTGAAGAGATAATGGCTTCACTTTATTGTTTGGCTTCTAGGCCATCTTGGCGGTAACATCGTACAACACTGCGCATGTCTCGCGCGTACATTCACACACATAATAGTGACGTAGTTCACAGTCTATTAATATGTATCATGTGACGATCACATGATAGCAATATCGACACACATATTAGGAGCCTGGGCGCCTAGCGGCCTTCACGAATCACTGTAAAAAGCCCCCTGTACTTCAAAATAACATGATACAACCTAGTGTACAAGTCAGACTAATTAAAATATGTTTTAGATTTATCTGTTTCGGGATGATGAGAGCATTACTTGAAGCACACAGGGAAACTAAAGAAGCTTATCAAAAACAGAGTGAAAATAAGTGAAATTATCAACTTCCATGAAAAGAAGACTTTTTGTTATATTTTTTTTAAATCTCGAGGGCTAGTTATAGGTTATTTCCAGCAAGCTTTTTACTGAATTAATGAAAATAGCCTTTAGCTTTTATTTTCTTCGATTTGTTGAAGGTGGTCCATATTAGGGGACTCGCACATACTTTGAAATGTTGCTATTATTTTTTGTTTGCAGTAGAAACTCGGGGTCAACACTGCTAAAATGTAACAAATACGGTCTTAGCTGTCATATGTAGCAATTTTTGTGTGATAAAAGCTTTGGCTGTGGACAGAAACGAGTCTGTTTTAGGCGGCAAATTTAGAGTGAACGCTGCCAAAAGTGAAAAAAACAGAAAAAGCCTAACGGTTTTGACGTTTGTGTTTCTGCAACTGTTTTGACATGTGCAACTTATCCAGAGAGGTAAATACAGCGAATAAAACGTTTTTGAGCGCTCTAGCGCCGTTAGTTTGTCAGAACAGGAGGTGGTCCATATTAGGAGCCGGTCCATATTAGGAGCCCTTCCCCTACGCACGTAGAATGACCTGCAGCAAGACGTCATCGTGATGTGTCACAATGGTGGAAAGCAGGCAAAGAAATGCACGAAGAAGGGAGAATCGCGATGATTTGTGATCAACCCTCATCCAACCGTACTGGCAAATGATCCTGAGTGACGTACGATTGATTGCCCCAACTCATGACATATCTGATCAGTGACATACATCTTGACGTCATCATAACGTATGGCTGTGACGTACTTCCAGGTGGTGGTCAGCAGGCAAGAACTGCACAGAGGATGACGACACGCGGTCAGTGACTGACCAGACGACGGCGGAGCTGGACATCGCCAACATGGTGGGCGTCTTCATCGTTCTCGCCGCTTTCGTCGTCCTCGCCATCGGTGTGGACATCGGGGAGAGGGTTTACCGCTGTCGCCGTGCTGAGGAGGAGGTAAGCTGCAGTCTATGGACATTAACCGTCTTGTGCACCAGCGCTGGTCTGGCCACAGGCGGAAGGTATCGTCCACTGGACTACTACTATCAGTCACAGAAAGACTACAAGGTCTGTCACTCACCTTCGAGTCTTCTGTGTTCTTGGAGTCGCTTCCTGGGGGAAAATATTGTTCAAGACGGTTTGCCTCTTCCTACAGTCTGTGTAAGGTCAAATAAATACAGTTGAATGATTGTTTGAACTATTATGTGCCTTTAGTTTTCAGCTTCCGTCCGCTGCAGGTTGTTTTTAACCATCATTTGGACGAATCTTCGTTTGCGAGCCGCTAATCCACTTGGGGACAAATCATGTATCCGCACCGAATATGCATACCAGCGCTCATTGGTTAATAACAGGATATTCGATGATTATTTTCCCGTGGGTAGCTTCCCTTTGCTGCACAATATTTACATATGTTTTAGACCAATGAGCTCTGGTATGCATATTCGGTGCGGATACATGATTTGTCCCCAAGTGGATTAGCGGCTCGCAAACGAAGATTCGTCCAAATGCAATGGTTAAAAACAACCTGCAGCGGACGGAAGCTGAAAACTAAAGGCACATAATAGTTCAAACAATCATTCAACTGTATTTATTTGACCTTACACAGACTGTAGGAAGAGGCAAACCGTCTTGAACAATATTTTTCCCCAGGAAGCGACTCCAAGAACACAGAAGACTCGAAGGTGAGTGACAGACCTTGTAGTCTTTCTGTGATAGTAGTAGTCCAGCCGGGACGATACCTTCCGCCTGTGGTCTGGCTAGGCTTTTATATGTCAGACGTGCATCTTTCCACTCGGACATATATCACAAACCCACATATAACAAACCCACATAAGCCCTATATCAGAAACCCACGTATTAAAACCATCACATAGAGGCCAATCAGAAACGCACATATCACAAACCCACATATATCACAAACCCATATATGAAAACTACAACATATAGGCCTATCAGAAACACACATATCATATCAGAAACACACATATCAGAACCCCAAATATATCAGAAACCCACGTATCGGAAACCTAGTCTAGATTACCACCGATGCCTGGGATCATCTCAGCAGAATCAGCGTGCCATTCTGTGTGACTGTCTTTGTTGCCGAACATATTGGTTTCGTAACATCAGAGAATGCGTCAGTATCCGCTGTTTCGGCTTGCACTTGGAAGTGAACTTGGATAGACACAAGCTGATGTTATTTGTTTCGTGTTTTTTGTCAGGAAAAGGGCGAGCCTGTTGTGACGGAAGACGGGGTACTCCACAACCAGTATGCCGAGTACAGCTAACTTCGCATCGACAGTAGTCATGTGTGAAACCTTTACCACATGACGCTTTTTACTACATTAAGGTCCGGATGAAGCGGGTCTTGTGCGACCCAGCCTATGTAAGAAGCATTCAATGTAACACACACACACACACACACACACACAAACACACCAATTATGGGTCGTCCATCATCCACACCATACACAGAGAATGAAACCTTCAACTGCCTCCGTTGAGATTATAGGCAGTACATCCATTTCGAAGTGAGAAAAATTGCTTCTCAAAACCCCAAAAGGTTTAACGCCCACCTCCATCGTCTGGTTCAGAATACACGTAGAGGTTACATGCCGAGTCTCAGTGATTATTAAAAATAATGGTCGAAGTTGGCGGATCATGAAAAATGCGAGCTTCAGCGAGCTTTTTCATGACCGCGAACTGAGACCATTATTTTTAATAATCACTGAGACGAGGTGTGTAACCTCTTTATTCCTCCTTTCTTCAGTTATTCAAAGAAAACAGGAGTTTTTGTGCGAAAGTTTGATCGAATCCGAATCACTCAACCAGTCAACCTGCGCGGGCGATCGATTAATGCGCGGTTGTATAGTTCAAGGAAAATCATTCAATTCTGTCAACACTTCTTGTCAGTTTCCCTGTTTTAGACTAAAATCAAGTACACAGATATGCTGTTATTCTGCTGTGGCGGTAAAGGCAGATATTGTGTGTTCTGTTTATGTTTTAGTATCGTTTAGGATAATGTTCTTTCGTCAAATGGGACTAGCAGACGAACTTTTGCACCCGTGTTCCAACGTTAATTACTGTATGAAGTTCAGTTTTCTGGGGAAAATAGTGTATGAAACCGCTTTATGTTGTTTAAATTGATTAGATGTGTGCATTTGGTTGCGTGTGATCTGTTTATAAAATGAAATATTGTTGAAAACTGACCGTCGGATTGCAGTCAGTGTTGTCGAAGAAACTGCGTTAAAAGAAGGGGAACTACTCTTGTCGGCTAGAGTATGAGTTACTTGCCTTGGGAATTTGCTTGTGATGAACGGTTTGTGCACGGCAGATCTAGATTCAGAAAACAACCTAACTCATGGATTTTATATGGAGATTCATGTGTTCAGGCCTGTAGTTGTTAATTTAAATGTGGTATGTTTGTATTGTTTGCTCCAGAGATGTATATTTCGTACGTATAGAGCGTTCGGAACTTTTCAGTCGCAAAAGTAGTACCGAAACAGAACAGCTTCTCATCCCATTGCACTATCGAGGATTCAGGCTGTTGCTGGCTCGTTATTTGTTTGGTTGCTGGGTCATTATCGAAAAATAACTAGCTCTACAAGTTTACAGAGGTAAAGAAGCAGAGGGGGGAATAATATTGTTTATTGAATTCTTTAGCAACGTTGCCGTGTGCATTGTGATCAGCAGTAAGGTAGTATTAAGCCTGAAATATATTGGGCGAAGTCGACTTCGCGAAGTCTACTTCACGACGCTTTGGCACTGAATTTTCGGTAAAAAAATTCTTCGCGAAGTCAAATTCGCGCTCAATAGAGGAATGCCTTGACCGTTTCAGAAAAAGAAACATTTCGTTGGGCTGTGGCTTGTGCACGGCCTACGACGATCTTGCAGTGAAGAGACTTGCAAGCATTTCCCATGTAAACATCAGTATCGATGTGCGTAACACAAATCTTCTCTTCAGCACCCTTTTGTTCCTTCATCTTATCTTTTAAAGGCGTTGCCTCCAATAACTGTAGTTTCCATAACCGGATGAAAATCTCCCTTCACAATCACCTCTAAATGTTAAACTGGTTGTGTACATTTGCACTTTTACGAATCGTTGACAAAATGTTCCCGTTATCTGTGATGCTGGTTGTTAAAGGTGTCGTCCTTCCCGCGTACACGATTATGTTCCCCGACATACATCTCTCCAGGCTGTAATGGGAAATGTAAGCACCTTTCTGTGCAGAAGAAAGAGAGCATGCTAAATGTCCTACAGGTTAAAGGCACAGTAAGCCTCCCGTAAACCATCACAGATACGTTCAGGCTTTTACATACAGTACAAACACCCTTTCATTTAAACACTCACCGATTGAGAACATCCTAGGTGCCCTCCGTAAAGAGCGAACAATTTTCAAAGAATTTATTTTTGCGTGGTTTATCTTACCCCTGAGCCATCGTGAACCCGTGTGATCCAGTTTCCCTTTTTCACAATGTAGTCGTCAGTTAGTTATTTGAATGCGACTCGATGTGAGCTTATTTACAATAGCACGTTTTTATGCACGAAACAAACGGCTGTGGTTCACAAGAACTCTAGCGATGGCTTTTGACTGTTGAGAGGAACGGCGATATGCATGATAAACCGTCGTCTGCTACGACCCTTGCGTGACCCTGCTTCCGGGCTTTTCTTTTTTCAAACTTTCACAACTTCGAATTGTACTGATCTTGTCTTGATGAAAAAAGAATTATTTTATGATTAAAGAATGTTTGTGTAACAAGCTGTCAATTTATTATTTAGATTTTAAAAGTTAGGTCTAGCGCAAAAACGCACCACGGTCCAAAAACATTTTGATAATCATCGATTCACGGCTATCACCAGTTTACATCGATAGAATGAGACCCGAAGGGAAGTAACTCATGTTTGACCTGAGTTCAGGATGGGTCCAAAAAGTGTTCGAGACAATCTGCAAAATTAATTCTTTAAAAATTGCTCGCTCTTTACGTAGGGCACCTAGGATGTTCCCGTTTGGTGAGCGTTCAAATGGAAGGGTGTTTGTACTGTGTGTAAAAGCCTGACAGTATCTGTGATGGTTTACGGGAGGCTTACTGTCCGAGCGTGATTTCCGGTATCATAACAACCGTCCAGCACCAAAACGAGGCGCCATTGTTGTAGAAGACCAAGTCCACGAAAATAAATTCTTTGAAAATTTCTCACGCTCGACAGAAAGCAGCCAGGATGTTCCCGTTCGGTGAGCGTTCAAATGGAAGTATGCTTGTACTGTATGTAGACGCTCGGGGAGCTCTGTGATGGTTTACGGGAGGCTTACTGTGCCTTTAACTATTTCGCCTCTTAAAGGCACAGTAAGCCTCCCGTAAACCATCACAGATACTGTCAGGCTTTTACACACAGTACAAACACCCTTTCGTTTGAACACTCTCCGCTTGAGAACATCCTAGGTGCCCTACGTAAAGAGCGAGCAATTTTCAAAGAATTTATTTTCGTGGACCGTCTGATCGGCAAATCAGGCGCCTCGTTTTGGCGCTGGAACTAACTTTTAAAATCTAGATAATAAATTGACAGCTTGTTACACAAACATTCTTAAATCATAAAAGATTTTTTTTCTCATCAAGACAAGATCAGTACAATTCGAAGTTTTGAAAGTTTGAATAAAGAAAAGCCCGGAAACGTGTCACGCAAACCGTCTTTCTCGTAGCAGACGACGGTTGTGCCTAGCGCCCGTTCCTCTGAACAGTCAACTGTCACCGCTCTAGTTCGTGGGAATTGCAGCCGTTTGTTGCGTTTAGGTTCAGAGGTACACGATAACGTGCTATTGCAGATAAGCTTACAGCGAGTCGCATTGAAATCACAAACTGACGACTACATTGTGAAACAAGAAGGGCAAAGTCCATACGACTCACATGCTTGACCTTGACCTTTACATGACCTTGACCTTCAGGGTCAAGGTCAAATAACTAAACCTAGCAATGACATCATACACTAAGAACTGCTTTACACATTTTTCCTACCAAAATACATGTGACCTTGACCCAAGGTCAAGGTCATCCAAGGTCATGCAACACAAAGCTGTTAATTCAAGACATAGGAAGTACCAAAAAAAAAATTTTCTTGTACGTGCGACTTCACGTGCCTTGGCGTGTGTGTGCGAGTGTGCGAGGGCTGTATTTTGTATATTGATTATTTGATACATGTATAAATGTGTCTCCAGGAATATGTTTTGTTTTAATCTTGTGTCGATACTATTTAGTTCTGCCTCGTTATTAGCCATTGAGTATAACTGTTTTATCATCATTGCTTTGTTGTTGTTCTTTAGCCATTTACGTTGACTTGTTATACATTGACATTGATAGTTTTATTCTTCTTCTTCTTCGTCGTTCGCTAGTTAGTTTTTATCATAAGAACCTTTTCTAATTCCTATTAACCCGATGTTCTTTAACTATATTTATACATAAATGCATATATTGTAAAGCAGTATGCATTGTTAGAGGATTTTTTAGTAGCAGTGTTTAAATGTCGAAGCTGCTTTTCCCATTTTTACCCAAGAGACCGACTGTATATTGTGTTATTGTATTTGTCAGACTTGATTGTACCAAGTCCCTACACATGTTGTAATGCGCTTAGAGCCAAATATTTTTGTTTTTTGTAAGGGATAGGCGCAATATAAATACACTTTATTATAATATTATTATTATTAATGGTGCTTATTGGCTCTTTCTACCATGAGATATGGTCACTTTTAGTGGTTCACTACCTTATTTTGGTCACATTTCATAAGGGTCAAAGTGACCTTGACCTTGATCATATGTGACCAAATGTGTCTCATGATGAAAGCATAACATGTGCCCCACATAATTTTTAAGTTTGAAACAGTTATCTTCCATAGTTCAGGGTCAAGGTCACTTCAAAATATGTATACAATCCAACTTTGAAGAGCTCCTGTGACCTTGACCTTGAAGCAAGGTAAACCAAACTGGTATCAAAAGATGGGGCTTACTTTGCCCTATATATCATATATAGGTGAGGTATTGAATCTCAAAAACTTCAGAGAAAATGGGAAAAATGTGAAAAATAGCTGTTTTTTAGACAACATTTATGGCCCCTGCGACCTTGACCTTGAAGCAAGGTCAAGATGCTATGTATGTTTTTTGGGGCCTTGTCATCATACACCATCTTGCCAAATTTGGTACTGATAGACTGAATAGTGTCCAAGAAATATCCAACGTTAAAGTTTTCCGGACGGCCGGCCGGACGGACGGCCGGACGGACGGGGGGGACGGACGGACGGCCGACTCGGGTGAGTACATAGACTCACTTTTGCTTCGCATGTGAGTCAAAAAGGAAACTGGATCACACGGGTTCGCGATGGTTCAGGGGTAAGATAAACAACGCAAAAATAAATTCTTTGAAAATTGCTCGCTCTTTACGGAGGGCACCTAGGATGTTCAAAAGCGTGAGTGTATAAATGAAAGGGTGTTTGTACTGTGTGTAAAAGCCTGACAGTATCTGTGGTGGTTTACGGGAGGCTTACTGTACCTTTAATTAAGGGCCAGATAAAGGTTATATGATCATTCGAGTTTTACGCCCTCACGGCTTTTGACGAGATACAGTGGTGTATGCGTGTTTAGGTGGCATCAGCCATCTGCACTGATGGCTGAATGACCGAGGTCTTTTAAGTGCCATTGTGGTGACACGGGGGTGGGACATGGCTTCCGTCTCTGGGTCTGCACAAAAAGTTGACCCGTATTCGAACCTGCGACCTTCCGATCACAAGTCCAGTGCTCTACCAACTGAGCTACCGGGCCCCCAGTGCAGAGTGGGAATAGTTTGCTGACGTACGAAATTAATTCAACGAAAAATGTTCACTCTGCACGCGAATCAGCCAGGCTGTTTACTCAGTTTGAAGTGTGTTTCAGTTGAAGGACGTCGTTATCCCGTGTAAAAGCCTGTTGTGGCTTACACGAGATGGAATCCTCAAATGACCTGTTCCACAAAACATGTACCTTACCGTAGCCCCGCAACGCCGTTTCGCCCACGGCTGTTTGCTTGTAATTGTTTCTGTACTTGATGGATACTTGCATTTTTGAGGGGAAGGAAACCAACTGCACTTTAAGCGCTATTTTAGAACAGCAAAATAACACCGACCGAATAAGTCATGTATGACAGTGCATCAAATCACACATACACTAACAATAAGACAATAACAACACTTTGTTATTGTATTATTACACACACACACACACACACACACACACACACACACACACACATGAACACACGCGGGAGGCCCAAAAAGGGAATATTACATTTATTCGATTTAATCGAAGACAAAAACTGGTTTCATGTTTCATGTTGTCATTGTTGGTTTTGTGTATTTCTTTTTCCTGTTCAAGTTTTGATTGTTCAGATAAGCTTTTATGTTTATATTTTGGCACGCAGCCTTCCTTAGCTCGTTAAACCACAACTCAATAAACGAAAATCCCTGTAATATCAACGACTTACATGTTAACTGTGGATACACATATTCAGTGTTTTTCGTGCGAGCGAGAATGTGTATAATATTATGTGAGCGAGAATGTGTATAATATTATGTGAGCGAGAATGTGTGTATGTGTTTAAGCTCACGCGAGCCCGAATGTGTGTGTGTGTGTGTGTGTGTGTGTGTGTGTGTGTGTGTGTGTGTGTGTGTATAACAATCGACAACTATTGTTCATAAACGTTTCACACATATTACAAAAGAAAAAATTCAGGTAACAAAGAGCACAGTGCTACAAACACTGACATAACCAACTCTCTTCAACACGAACCAAAACCCGGAATGATAAAACTCTTTACAAACATACTAAACGTCTTAAGCAATCAATTGTACAGAGATACAACTCTCAAAAGGGATTTTGAATAAATCAACACTTTGCACTGAGCATCATATTGGCTCGCTCCCATACATGGCACAAAATGGCGCTTGTTGCATCAGAAAATGTAAAGGCGTTGTTTCACGCAGGTTTTCCGCACACCAGTCTCCAACCACAGAACTAATGATACGTTGACTACGTTCAGAAACTGTCCAAAGTAAAACGACAGGAATATTGTTAGAGACAGTGAGAGATTATGCTTAAAAGAAACCTTTACTCGCAAAAAAAGACGAAAGTTTCAAGGTCGGTGCGCTTGGAACAAGTGGAGTACACTATTACCACCAAGCTTGGTCCAGATTATCCCAGTGCTTTCTTCCAAGTGCAGGCCGTTGCCTGAAACCCACAAGGAAAAAGAAAAGTGGGCTCGCTGAGATGACACGGGCATAGCTAAAGAGAGTCTCCAAAGACCGAATACGTTGGAGGAGCATGTGTTGCTACGGCCCTAAGTTCCCCTGACAACAAGTCAAGTTTCTTCAAACTGACAGGATAAAAGTTTCTCTAAGTATGGACGTTGTAAAAGTTACATCTGAGGCCACTCCCAATGGGTTCTTCGAGAGGGGGGGGGGGGGGGGGGCGGTAGGGAAAAGGGCATTAGAACGGGATTAGGGAAGAGGGCACTGTCAAATGCATTTACTAATAATAATCATTTCCGAATTTTATATGACCTAATTGACCAACTGAGATACCTGAACTGGCACAGATACCAAACTCGATATCTGAAGAACCAAGGAACGCAGAAGAAACAAGTCGCGTAAGGCGAAATTACAAGATTTAGTCAAGCTGTCGAACTCACAGAATCAGACTGAACCCACAGCATTTTTCACCAAGATCGTATACTCGTAGCATCGTCAGTCCACCGCTCGTGGCCAAGGCAGTGAAATTGACATGCCAGAATAGCGCGGTAGTGGTTGCGCCGAGCAGGATAAGCACGCTTTTCTGTATCTCTATTCTTTTTAACTTTCTGAGCTTGTTTTTAATCCATATATAACATACATATCTATATGTTTTTGGAATCAGGAACCGACAAGGAAGAAGATGAAGTTGTTTTTAAATCGATTTCGGAAAATTATTTTAAAGACAATTTTCATATTTTTTAATTTTCTGAGCTTGTTTTTAATCTGAATATAACATATTTATATGTTTTTGGAATTAGAAAATGATGAAGAATAAGATGACATTTTGTTTGGGTCGTTTTATAAAAGAATAATTTTAATTACAATTTCAGATTTTTAATGACCAAACTCATTAATTAATTTTTAAGCCTCCAAGCTGAAATGCAATTCTAAAGTCCGGCCTTCGTCGAAGATTGCTGGACCAAAATGTCAATTAATTTGCTTAAAAAATGAAGGCGTGACAGTGCCGCCTCAACTTTCACAAAAAGCCGGATATGACGTCACCAAAGACATTTATCAAAAAAAGGACAAACTATAGTCTGAGGATATCATACCCAGGAACTATCATGTGACATTTCATAAAGATCGGTCCAGTAGTTTTCTCTGAAGCGCTCTACACATACACACACACACACACACACATACATACATACATACATACATACATACATACATACATACATACATACATACATACATACATACAAACATACATACATACATACATACATACATACATACATACATACATACATACATACATACATACATACATACATACATACATACATACATACATACATACATACATACACCACGACCCTCATCTCGATTCCCCGTCTATGTTAAAACATTTAGTCAAAACTTGACTAAATGTAAAAATAAGAGAAACAGAAAACCCCGTATTGTAAGAACAGCTGGCTGCTGCTGAAATAACGTGGATATTTTCATGAGACAGCGTTGAACTTTCTTTGCCTTTTGGGTTTCTGTGGTTTGGACTTGGTGTTCGACATCTCCTGTTAAATTAAATCGATTTACGAGTGAAACAGCCCAATAGAAGGGTTCGTTGATGACAAATTATTCAAGCAAGTGAACAAAAGCAAGACACGCCTACGCTCTGATTGTCTATGCTAACAGTAACAAGCATGGGGTAGTGCCTATAAACAACAAAGCTAGAGCTGCACAAGATGGTTATGGTTAAAACTCACAACGTACTTTGGTTCCGATTGGTAAACCGACATCGGTCTAAAGCTCTCAAATGTATATTTTCGCACCATTTTTCAATCACAAAAACGTCCAAGCTTTTGGACAAGACAACAACAACTTAATTATCAAATAGTTTGACAAGGCTTCAATTGAACACATCTATAGTACACACAAGGTCAATCGCAACAGGCAAAAACTGTGAAGCTATACCAGCGACAACTTGAGCAGAAAATCGCACTTAAAAAGAGAGACACACTATATGCATAAAGAATACACGAATTCCGAAAAAAAATCTATCGGATTTGTATAGGTTGTGGAAGAGTGAATAGCCTTGCTTTTAGTGAGACAACACGGGCCAAACACTATAGTGAGGGGTGTGTCTGAAACATGTGGAAAAGGAGCACGTGTGGAATGTTTGTCTCACTCAAAGCAAGGGTATTCACTCTTTCACGACCTATACAAACCCGACAGAGTTATTTCCAAACACATCTCAACCACAAGCAGACGGACTTACACACAATCACGCGCAGAACTAACAACCAACAACACTTGCAACACACAGTCTGATCATCTGTTTAACAAACCGCTGTATGGGAGGTAACCTGAATGGAATGTAAGAACCAAGGTAAGGGGGACAAACGATGTTCCGATGCGAGCAAAAGGCTTCGCGTAGGACATGCTCGATGTCCAGTCTTAAACCAATTGGGCGATATTATGCTGACATTTGTAAAAAGTTAGTCATGTAGCCGAGTTGGATGGGAAAAGAATAATTTTTTTATTTTCAATTCACATCATGAAATGTATTATAACAGTTGTGCTATATCGAGGATATTGTCTACAGAACAAGTTAGCTCTTCCCATGGGAAGAAAGTCCACTTTCAGGCACCTGGACTGAAGTGTACGAAGCAAAAACTGGGTACCACCATACTGTAAGTGGAGCGTGGTCGAATGTCCATGTGTGAATGGGTAAGTTGAGCGTATAAGAATGTCCATGTGTGCGATGTGTAAGTGAGACATGGATGTGTTCATGACTGAATGCGTAAGCACAATGCAAGGAATGGCCAGAGAGGTATGTGGGAGGTGTGTTTATAACCTGCCCTGTTATATAGTGCTATATGTCTTATGTAAAAACAATGTCCTGTTTGTATTATTGTTATGTACCACGCCTGAATTTCTCTATGAGATAATAAAGTATTCTTATTCTTATTCTGTGTGGGTGCCAGCCGCGATGTTTATTGGTTAAAATCACACAACTATATCGATTTCAAACAATCCGACCGCGCGGTTGCGAACCATCAAGTTTCGCTTCGTGCATCTCAGCCCTTGCAGAGCCTTTGAACAAGCCAATGTACACCAGCGTCGATGATACATGCAGTGGGCCTTCAAGTTACTGGACAGTACACACACGGTGCTTTGCAATCAGATAGTCAAGGAATTCTTTGTATTGCATCCTACCTGATTGATATGGCCAACTAGTTGTTGCTCTTTGTGTTTGCCTTTTTTTTTAATGTTCATGCATATGTTACTTAAAGATACCTTCCTTCCCATGTGAGCCATCTTGTAAACCACGACAGATCCTACCAAAAACCTACAATTTGGCAGACAGGAATGTTTGCTGAATAAATGTTTTAACTGACACATCACCTATGTCACTCTGCAGTTGATTATTGTTACTGTTTCTTCGTAGAGGGATCGTCTTGCCCCATGTTAAAGCTTGGGCAGGTCTGTGGCGGTTATACACGCGAAGAGAGGTATCTCAAAGCAAAGTAGCTAGAAATATCTAGCTCACTGATTACAAGGATCAATTAAAAAACACAGTTTTTCTCTCCCCCTTTACTGCGTAAATTAAACCATTCTTTATGAGATGATGGCCGAAGTGTTGATATTCAACACACATGGTCACTTTCCTCTGAATAAATATGAAACAACAAGATGGTCACACATTCTTAATGTATATACGATGTACTTAAAAATTCTCTATCTTTATCCTGACACAGCGCTGGTGCAGGATCCATGTATTGATATGAAAGACATACAACGCATACTATGATGCACAGACACACTTACTTACGCATGCATAGAAGACTGCACTCTGAGCACAGACAAAAATATCTGTATTGTGTTTTAAGAAACACACAAAATACAATCAACCCAGCAAACCCGAATACAATAAATAGGTGCATAGATTTTGATTGCTAAAGTTTTGAGCAATGGCACATTCTTTTCACAACATTGCTGATCACAGAGAAGTCATCCACCCCAGCGAAAACGACAGCAGGGTAACATAGGTAGGCGTATTTTCTTCGCGTTCAGACATGAAACATACAGAACTTGTACACGTTCATACTTTGGCAAAGAAGTCCTGCATGCGTCAGAGAAACACCTCTACTGTCTTCGTTAACGCCAAGGGGTAAAAGACAGACATGTGTGAATAAATTCACTGCGTATTTAATACTGCCTTGTCCAGTAAAGGCAATGTGAACAATAAAAATTATATCGAGTAATAACAACAAACAACAACAGCAACGGATTTTCTACCCAGGATTAAAAAATAAAAAATAGTCTTCCGTTTGTATCAGTTGAAGGTCAAAAGGTGACGACCAGGTCACGGTCAAGCTTTCCTGTGACCTGAGCTGCTCGAGCCGCTGCGTCGCTTGGAACGCTTGGACGAATCTCTGTCGTACCTCTCCCTGCAGGAGACAAGTAAACATCGAGTTAGACAATATCTTGCAGCGGAGAACAACGACACACATGACATTTAACACCTCGTCCCCAAATGCAGGAAAAGTTATTTGTACAAGGAACAGCGGATAAAAAATCAACATCATTTAATACCTAAGCAGAAATGATGGACTGTTGAAGTGGCTGTATAGGCTGGCCGCAATAGACGAGTCATACTCGATGAAGATATTTTCTGACAGTCTATACGGCACGAAAGTGCCAGAAAAAAAGTGCAATAGGACCACGCTTGAGGGTAAAGGACGTGTTTTTTGTGAAAAATGGATAATAGCGTCTTCTACTTCTTTTTTGTTGACAAATCTTTGTTACCAGAACGTATTTGCCATATAGCTTTAAAAGTTTGTTTCCACAGCATGTATGACATCCTGGCACCAAATCAAATTCTATAAAACAAATCTCTAACATGGCTAAATGTTTCTAAAGCTTCGACACCAAACAAAAAACAAGTCGCATAAAGCGAAATCAATAGATATAGTCAATCTGCTGGCCTCACATAATGAAAGTGCACGCACCAAGACTAGTGAATTATAGGCTTGCCAAAACCCAGCCGCCGAGACAGCGCTGGCACATTGTCTTGGTAACACAATCCAAATGAACCTTATTTCCATAAAACAGATTCTTTGGGGTTCTTCAGCTTGTTTTTAATCCAGACACGACGACTAAAATTCATATCTAGGCGGCTGGCCGAGACTACAAAAGAGTGCATGTTTGTGTGCGTTCAATTGTAAAAAGATCAAAGGAGTTCTAATTTAAATAGATCGATACAAAAATAGTATTTGTATTTTTGACCAAAATATATCATTTGACACAGATTCCGACAGTCGTTGTTCCAACAGGAGATAACCAAATTCGAACAGGTTTTTCAGATTGGGCAGTTTTTCATTGATATATAATTTGCTGTGGCTTTGTTCCACCCGGATCACATAAAACTTGTTTGAATTCTAAGGCAAAATGCTCAATAATTTTTGGACAGATTTATATATACACGCAAAACGGCTGTTGACATAACAGATGAACAGAACCGTCGTATGGATGTTTCTTCTCAGAAACAAGACTTCTGCTACAAAATAAACACAACAGTTTTATCAACGTTTAAAAATCAACTTTTTAGAATCAAAGAATCTCTTACATCCGACCACACATGCTGAACTACTTTCCCTTGAAGGTATCAAAATAAGATCAACGTCAATGCAACTCGCGTTAATGAAAGCGTCGATGCGACGTATATAGAGTTTTCCCTTTGTTCCGTGAGCCGGGACAGATCAATATCTCAACACCAGGCTGCTCGGCAAACTTTTTGTTTGCCATCGTGTCACAATACAGTGACATAATGCCACACAGAAATTGTATTGATCGAACGCTGGGTACACAATGGCACAAGGAGTAAAGATAAAAACCACAAAATAGTTATGGAGTTCTAACCAATATAATAGGGAAACCATCATTTGTAAAGACATTCATTGCAAAGATAAAGCAGAGCGAAAGAAAAAGTCAACACTTTTTTTGTGGGGTTGATAAAGGGAATGAAAAACTTACCATACAACGGTCTCATCTCAACACCAAACCAACTTTTTCCATGCAACAAAACAGATCTGAACCAACAAATCCCAAAAGAATGGGGGAAGCGTTTTAGCCGTCCATATGACGAAGCTGTCACCAGAACCAATCAGAGACAAGTCACTTTCGTCAAAGTCCTGGCTGAAGTTGACCAGGACAATTTTGTTGCGTTCGACACACACGGTCCATTTGACATCAGTACCACGCTATCTTACAGTACCCAGTCTCACACCATTTTCCTGAGTAGCAAACCAAAACGCACTGAAAAACACATGCCCTTTTGACAAACACAGACATTTTATCTGATACAAAGACAATCGTGACACATATGATAGTAAATTGGCTTAATAAAAACCATAAACACACACACACACACACACACACACACACAAACACACACACACACACACACACACACACACACACACACACACACACACACACACACACTTGTTAGATTTCAGTCTCCTCTGTCTCTTCCGTTAATAAGGCTTCACTAAAGCACAACGTTTTCAAATGCTGCTGTCCTAGAACAAAAATGTACACTTGAAAATGTTACTTCCTTATCATGCACAATCACTCACTTTTCGAACGTCATTTAACCTAGTAAACATTCGGTGTCAAATGCTCCTTGAAGCTAATGGATAACTTCCTTCAACACTAAACCTTTTCACTTGTCTAAAATTTGAAGGCAGGAGCAGAGGCTATTCAACACAGAAAAGCAGACTAAACAATGGCTATCCTTGTCTAGCCCACATGACCGCAAATAAGCAAAGCACAATAAGGAAATAAACAAACATGTCAGATTGAAATAAACCATTTGAAAACTGTACAAACGTGAACAAGGAACACGTCACATTTTAACATAAACGTCTCAACTTAAATGACGTAACACGACAACAGCATCTGCTGTTTTTCAGAGTGACAGTATTGATTCTCTCCTTCAAAGTTATTTTAAATCTATGGGAAACAAAGATGTAACAAAAGAAATGAAACCAAAAGCAAAGGAAGAGTAACAAAACAAAAGAGACAAAGACAAAATATAACCAAACATTGAAGAAAAAAACAAAGAAGAACTGAATCTAACTCTATTTCTGCACTTGAAACCCATGTTGTTCACTCACCTTCGAGTTTGTCCTCTGTTACCACGATTGGGGCTCCACTGGTGAGCGCGACAGGCGCGGGAGAAGTGCCCCCGTTTGCCGCACTGGTAGCAGCGCAGGTAAGGGTTGAAGGCACCGCTCCGTGTACCTTTGGTGCGGGGTCGCGCCATCGTCACTCTAATGCGGCGACTTTGTACAGTCCTGGAAAACAGGAAAGATTGTTTTTTTCACAATCTGTGTGAAACTTTACATTGACTGGGGGAAATGCTGGATGTATATTTGAATCTGAAAGTCGTGTTACAGGTCACCCGCAGGCTGCACTGAACCCACGTCACTTGCCTTGACAGGATGTTCCGGTGTCCTTTTTAGGTGGATGACCTGAGGTTAGTGTAGTCATGTGTCATACGACTGGCAACTCTTAAGGCTTGCGAGGAGAAAGTACAGGGTGGGACTGACGATCCCAACCTCTACCTTTGTTTTCACACAAAGGGAAGGGTGGGGAGCGGGGGGGGGGGGGGGGGGTGGGGTGTAGCTCAGCCAATAGTGTGCTGGATTTGGTTTAAACAAAGTGTTTATTCAAATACATATTTGACTAAGCGGTTGAAGTTATTATAACAAGGAGCACAAGATAAACCTTTAAATGTGTTCTCAGAGACAAAATATTAAAGTGGCGGACCATTTGTAAATTCATATTTAACACATTTTTAAAAAACATAACAACAACAAAAACAAAAACAACAACAACAACAACAACAAACAAATAAACAACACAAATATGCACTGACTTTGTAACCAGTTCCTCGCTATCAGTGTGAGTTCGAACGGCTGTATTCTCAGCGTATTACCAAAACATGCCCCAATATATAGGCCAGCTAGTCCTATAAGAGGACGTTAAGCTAAAATAGCCAGACAGGGAATGTGTAAACGAGAGTGAATACAGCTACATGTCTTTTAATAACGACATGAAAGGAGGAAATAACTGTAAATTGCGAATCGTATTTCTCGGTAGATGCCTTCGGCGTTTTCAAAGGTCTTCGTTAAGGACCAACACGAAGCTGTACGCAAGTAACTTCAGCATACAATCTAGACTAGTCAGTAATAAACATATACGCATAGAAAAGTAAAAATTTATCAAACACCGCTTTAAAAAATTATTTCAATGGCGGCAATACACAAACACCCCTGTACAACTGTCATGCGACTGATCGTAAGCGAACGCGGGCGAAAGCAATCAGAAAGAGAGAGAATGAGAGATAGAGAGAGATGCACGGAACCCAGGCAAAACAACAACACTTTTTTCTCTCCTTAATGAACTGTGCAAGCTGTCACCTCCTATACTTTACCGTAAAAATCTCTCGGGCGATAAATTTCAGTTCAAACGCATAATGCATAGAAAGCAGCACATGACATGCACACACGTTTGCTTGTGAGTGTTCTGACACAAAACAGAAGCTGGAATAAAGGTCTTACTTTCATTCGAAACTTCTCGATACCCTCTCTGTCTCCCACACGCACAGACACACCCACACCCACACGTACACACACACAAACACACACACACATCATCATCATCTGAAGCAAGTGTTGGTCGTGCCGAATTTACGGACTTGTATATAAGTGCTTGTATTTTATTTCTTGCCTCCTATAGCATTTCTGTTTTAGTATAATGTGATGGTGTGTTTTTGTTTGTTTTTGTTCGTTTCAAGGACAGATTGTAAGAAAAGGCCGAGCCTTAAATTAACTCTTCATTCTTGGTAAATACAGTTCAGCTTAGTTCAGTTCTCTGTCTGTCTGTCTGTCTTTCTGTGTCTCTCGCTCTCCGAGTCTCTCTCTCCCTCTCCGAGGCTCTCAAGTTATTCTTTTTTCGTTGGCAAAGAGTCGAAGCTAAACACGTTCAGGAGATTAACCCTGACTGAACCATCTCCAAACCAACGAACCTCATTCCTTTACATGTCGTCTGGTTCTGGTTCTGACTGTCATACGTTTCCATTATTGCGCAAAAACACGTTAATACTTCACCTGCACCCAGCCAAGCAGGGACCTTTGTCCGACCTAACGTTCTACAGAACTGATTTGGTCTTACTAACTGAGATTAAAACGTAAATAATTATAGACCATTAGCGCCATAACTTGACATACAGAGTTCAACTTACTATTTCAGGACTCTCAAGAGATATATAAAAATTAATGTCAAGATTATTTGTCCAACGCACTCTCCATGAAGAGGAGTTCAAAAAGGCTATTGTCGGCGCAGCTCCAAGTGTTCAGGAAGGCGCTTGTCTCCCAACCTCACATTAGCAGATCTATGCAGTATATTCCAGGAGATGTGGCAATTGAAACAAACAGCCTGGAAACTGCTAACAGTGCAAAGAGACCGAAAGTCCTCATAGCCAAGAGGTCGAATTTTCTTTCATCTCTTTGTTTGGAATACTCATAACTTGTACTGACCTTAAAATTTCTGACGTAACAAACAAGCTATCAATAATAGGAATAAGAGTGAGGTTTACATTTCTGATCAAGGACTGTGTCCAACATTCAGTGAAGATATGTTGAAGTTAGTCAGGTTCGTAGACACACAAACATAAGGCACTACTTCAATATAAAACAGTATGTCAACAGAGTCATATTCCTAGTCCTGAACACAATAAACGCTAAGTAGAAAGGGTTAGAGATTTATTTTCCGTCCATACGTTTTGATGGCTTTGAGGACTTGTTCCTGAAAACGATGTAGGCAAAGTAGGGCTGGGTACTGGCTATACCCATAATGATACCAACAACAGCAGAAGCAGCAGCACAACAACAACAACAACAACAACAACAACAACAACAACAACAACAACAACTTAAATCTGACTTACTCTCCATCCATCCGTTTGATGGCCTTGAGAGCCTGGTCCCTGGTCCTGTAGACGATGAAGGCGAAGCAGGGTTGGGTTTTAGCCATCCACATGTCCAGGATCTCCCCGAACCTCCTGAACTCCTCCCGAAGGTCTCTCAGGTTGGTGGACGTGGACAGGCTACCCACGTGTACCCGGGTACCTACCCGTACCCCGGTGTCGTACTCTCTGTCATCTTCGCTGCCCCTCCGCCGCTTGCTGCCGCGTTCGGGATAGGAGGGTGAGCGTGAGCGGGAGGAGGAGTGGGAGGGGGAGCGGGAGCGGGAGCGACTTCTCATCGTGTTGTGGGTCTTGCTGGACAAGGCGTGGTCTCTATCATGGCCCTGCTCGCTCTCACCACTGCTGCAACAACATAAAGCCAGAAATCAGTCAATAAATAATAATACATACAAATAAATAAATAACATAAAAAATAAATAAACAAGAAATGTACCAAGATTACAAAGACTGATAGAATTAGTAAGCTGCCTCGCTTCATTTAGTATGAATCAACTTTACCAAGTTGACACAACTGGAAGCGGTGTCTCAAGGCTGCGCTCCCCTATCTCCATCAATGTGTTGTTTCTGTGATGAATCAACAGATGTTACCACATACGGGGGAAAACAAATAGTGGCGGTGTCTCAAGGCTGCCACATCCCCTATCTCCAACAATGTGTTGTTGCTGTGATGAATCAACAGATGTTACCATATACGGGGAAAAACAAATAGCGGCGGTGCCTCAAGGCTGTCACATTTTCCCATCCTCAGACTAGGTCTTGCATGAATCGACAAAACTTACCACCGACACACAGAACTAATCTCAAGGCTGTCAAATTACCCCACATCGGCCAAGTTTGGGACAGATACAACAAAAAAGCTTACCATAAACTTACAGCACAAGTCTCAATGGCTGCTGCATTATCCCCCATCGGCCAAGGTTAGGATAGATCAACCAAGCTTACACCAGACTGACAAAACTAGCCCTGCCTTAAGGCTGCAAGTGACATGTCCCAGGGCCGCGGATCCGGATCCAGGGGGGGTTTCCTGGTGCCCGGCGCCCCCCCCCCCCCTCTGGCCTGACAATGTACCTCCTCCAAGGGTAAAAAAAAAATATATATATATATTATATGTATAAAAAAAAAACTCGAGACAAATACTCCCAGAATGCGCCAGATTGCACATGTTTTCATCTAGATTTTTTTTTTAATTCAGGGGGGCATGCCCCCGGAGCCCCCTAGGAGGTTCGGGTGCTTTGCACCCTCAACTAATGTGGCTAAGATGGCGGACAGTTGAGCGAGGATTCTGTAGCTCTCAGTTCTAATGTCTTTGTGGTGGATACGGGCTGTGCTCTCATGTGTTTTTTGGTTCCACGGATTCAGTAAGGTTGCCAACTCTTACTCCATTTTATATGGAGTCGTGTAAACACCTCATAAGCGAGTAAGTTTGATGTTTTTCAAATCACTCTTTGCAAGTATTGTCATTTTTCCCCAGATGTGACACCCGGTCTAGTGACAGACGAAATGCTTGTACAAACTTCACGTGCATCTCGCTATTTCTATGTGTAACTGTGTCGTTCTTCTGCCCCACTGAACCATATCTGAGACGCGCCACGGCTTGCCTACAGCCACAGGCACAGGCACACGATTGAACTATTTGAACTATTTGGTTGACTGCCCTTGACTGTTCATGGACTGTTCATAGTGTTTATTCCTTGCCGTTATCACATTGCTAACTTAAATGTCTGACACTGGAAAGAGGGTAAGAGGAGAGGTCTCGCCTATCAACGACGATACAGAAAAAAGGCCGTGCCTTGATCTAGAGGACAGCTACTTAGACGCATTTGACGATTCAACCATCATCGTAGTAGAACAGCCCCTGCACAGCACCACCCTCGGCTCTCCGCCAGACGGGACAACTTCGGCGATGTCGAGTTCCACTATCACCTCCGTAAAGGAGGGATTGCGCGAGGCCCTGTTGGATCCAGCAATCCTTCGACTTCTAAAGGAGGCTGTCGTGGCCCCCCTGATGCAGCAGATCGAGGAACTAAAAAAGACGGTGGCCAACAAGGACCAAGAGATCGCGGACCTCCACGCTCGTGTCGACGAGCTCGAGCAGTATTCGAGACGCAACTGCGTCAGGATCAGTGGTATCCCCGCCGCTGACAACGAGAACACTGACGAAGTTACTAAGAAACTAGGGGCTGCGCTCGGCGTCACCATCACAACTGACATGATCGACAGATCCCACCGCGTCGGCAGACCTGACCAGGCCGATCGTCAGATCATTGTCAAGTTCACCTCCTATCGACACAAGCGGTTGCTGATGGGCGTTCGGAGGCACCTCAAGCACAAGACGGCCTCGACCATGGGATTTTCGCCACCCGTTTCAGCAGCGGAAGCCGCGGCGCGGTCAGCACCACGGGGGCTGTTTGTAAACGACGACCTGACGAGGCAGCGGGCCAGATTGGCAGCTAAAGCACGTCGCCTAAAACAAGACAGGCGTATCCAGGACACATGGGTCCGTGATGGCGAAATATTCATAAAAAGAACGAAAAAATCACAAAAGTGTTCAACGAGGAAGAACTAGAAAAATTAGCATAGCCTTGTATAACTAGCTCGTCTTCTGTATGCTACAGCTACAGCTTACCCAGTGAAGTGTGTATGCTGCTGCAAGCAGTAAAACGTAACACCGTGAAATATTGACATCTGCCCATGACTGCTTGCTTTTTCTTGTATCTTGTACTTTTTGTTGAATTTCTTTCTTCCCGTGCGCCTACATATGTATATTTTGAACCACGAGCTGAGAGCTACAGAAACGTTGTTGTTTTCTAATGGAAAACTGTTACCCATTGGGAACTCTGTATATACGTTCTTTACTTAATCTTGTTTTTGAACCCTCTTTACAAACTTTACCCTTGTTTTTCCTGTTGTCTTTTTGTAGCGCAATTCTTCCCAGACCAGCCCGCAGATACACCCTCCCTCTGGCCATTTTTATGTTCCTGATCCTGATAGGATATGTCAGTTAATTTAAGCATGTACAGGGCCAGAATTGGGTGTTTCTATGGAAAAGCAGTAGTTCTCTGTCGCAAACTTGCTTTCCTATGTGAATCTTCTGTGTTACCATTTGTGATTTTAACTTCACTTAAATCATCAGCCCGCGTTCCGTTATCATTGTTCGTTTTTTGTTGTGTTACCTTCAGCTTTAAAAACTGGTCAGCTTTATTAAACAACACCAAGCTGGCAAAAACAAATAATGTTGATTTTAATGACCAGCAGTCAAGTCTTGTAACCCCGTTTGCACAGTCGAAGTTGTACTTATCAGGTGATGTAGAAAAGAACCCAGGCCCTGAACACGAGCATGAAATCAGTGTCGTACACATTAATGTCAGAAGCCTTAGGAATAAAATTAATTTATTGCAGCCCGAAGTTCAACGGCACGATGTCTTAACACTTTCGGAGACATGGCTAGCGCATTCTGATGATAATTCCTCATTATTGATTCCAAATTTTAGCCCCCCTATTCGACTTGACCGTCCAGACCATCCTTATGGCGGAGTAGCAATTTATGTAAAGAATTATTTGTATCATAAACCCCGTCCTGAGTTTAACGTCGTCGGCCTAGAAGCCGTGTGGGTTGAGATAAAATTGAACAAAGAAAGTATTTTGATAGGTTCATTTTACCGTCCACCGAATGGAAATGTTCAATATTGGGAATTAGTAGATGAAAGTTTAAGAAAAGTAAATAGTCAGGTATTGAAGTTTGTAATTTGTGGTGATTTTAACGTTGATTTTATAAGTTTTCCCTCTCACAATTTTTTCAATATGTTGCATTCATACCAGCTCTGTCAACTTGTCAATGTTCCCACACGTATAACTGAAACAAGCAGTACCTGCATAGATCTCATAATTACACAAACGCCACAACTAATTAAATCTGTAGATGTTCTGCCACCAATTTGCAGCGACCACAGCGTGCCACGGGCGATACTAAAAAGTACTGTAAATGTGAGTAACTCCTTCAAGCGAACTATTTTCAATTACGATAAATTGAATATAGTAGGGTTTTGTAACGCTCTCTCACAAGTTGACTGGACAGGTATGGTGACAAATGAAATGTTTAATGATAGTATTGACGATTTTAGTAGAACATTTATGAATGTTGCAAAGCAGTACATGCCGGTTAAAGAAGTTACTGTACGCCCCAAAGACGCACTCTGGATTACCCCAGACATTTTAAAGTTAATCGACGAGCGAGATCAAATTCACCTGAGAGCAAAAACGAGTAATTCTTTAGAAGATTGGCAGAGTTATCGTCAGACGCGTAATCGTGTCACAGCAGCTAAGAGAGACAGAGTCCAGCAATTTTATATTGAGTTAGACGAACGTATTTCCGACCAAGGTTCCTTTGGTACTAAAAAGTGGTGGCAGTTGGTAAAGTCATTCATGGACAAGAAAGGGCTTGGTGTTGAAGAAATTCCTCCGATTAACTTTGAAGGCAAGATTTACCAGTCAAACCAGGAAAAAGCCAACGTTCTGAACAATTTTTTCATACATAATTCCGTTCTTGAAACCCCAGACGACAATTTGCCTCAAGCTGATTTTTTAGACAACGAACTTAATGAGATTTATCTTACAGTCGATGAGGTTAAAGAGGTTATTAAACGCCTTGATACAGGTAAAGCCACTGGTCCGGATCTTATTCACAATAGACTTCTAGTTGCTGCTGTTGACGCCATAGCAGAACCCCTGACATATTTGTTTAACAGGAGCCTTAGAGAAGGTATATATCCTAGTTTGTGGAAGACGGCTCATGTCACTCCTATTTACAAAGCCGGCCCAGCCGATTGTTGTAACAATTATCGACCAATTTCATTATTAAGTTGTGTTGGGAAGGTAATGGAGCGCGCTGTGTCCACAGCCATGTTTACACCTTCTTACAGCGAAATAATATATTATCACCTGCACAGTCAGGATTTATTTCTGGTGACTCTACCATCTGTCAGCTGGCTTCGATTTGTGACGAATTTTGTGTAAATTACGATATGGGAATTACTACTCAAGCTGTTTTTTGTGATGTGTCAAAAGCATTTGAAAAAGTTTGGCACAAAGGGCTATTATATAAACTCGAAATAGCAGGAATAAGAGGACAATTGTTAAAATGGTTTCACGATTATTTAACAAATCGCCACCAGGCTGTTGTTATTAAGGGTGCTAAGTCTGCATTAAAATGTATCCCGGCAGGTGTTCCACAAGGCTCTGTTCTAGGCCCCTTGTTATTCCTGATATATATTAATGACATTGTGAATGATACGGAATCTGTTATAAAGTTGTTTGCTGATGACACGAGCATGTCCATGTCCTTAGAAGATCCAATTAGACGAGCGCATACTTTGAACGCAGACCTAAATAAAATCAGTACCTGGGCAAAACAGTGGAAAGTTAAATTTAACGAAGCAAAAACGGAATTGTTAGACATAAAACGTGATAATATACCAACCGAACCAATCATTTTTAATAATATTGTTTTGAAAAACGTGAACCAACATAAACATCTTGGCGTAATTTTGCAGAATAATTGTAAATGGGACTTCCAAGTGAGAAGCATCGTAAAAAAGGTCACCCTCTTAATTAATTGCTTAAGATATTATAAATACAGATTAAATCGTAAAAGCCTGGAAACTATGTACAAATCCTTTGTTCTTCCACATTTTGACTATGCAGACATCCTATGGGACAACTGCACCGAGTACTGGTCAACTGCACTGGAAAAATTACATTTGGAAGCCATTCGGACTATAATCGGTGGTGTACGCGGCACCAGCCACGAAAAGCTGTATAAAGAAAGCGGAATTTGTAACCTAAAAGAAAGACGGAGCAGACACAAACTAATTTTATATTACAAGATGGTATTTGGCAAATGTCCTCATTACTTATCACAACTTTTGCCACCTTTAACTTCTGATGTTAACCCCTATCATCGAAGAAGACCATCAGAAAGAAGAGTTCCCACTTGCAAAACTGAAGTATACCGTCGATCTTTTATACCATCTACCACTGTCCTTTGGAACAACTTGCCAGACAACATCAAAACAACTAACTCAATCAGCGAATTCAAACACTATCTAACTATACCTGATTATAACGTACCTGCCTATTACTACTGTGGTAAACGACTGGAAGAGATTCACCACTGCAGAATGCGCCTAAACATGAGTAACTTGAATTCTGACATGTGCAAACGTCACTTGCAGGAAAATCCGCAGTGCGCTTGCGGCTACCTGCACGAAACAGCTGACCATTACTTGACATATTGCCCTCTGTACGTTTGTTTGTTTGTTTGTTTATTTGTTGCTTAACGTCCAGCCGACTACGCAGAGCCATATCAGGACGAGGAAGGGGGGGATGAAGGGGGCCACTTGTCAAGCGATTCCTGTTTACAAATGCACTAACCCATTACTTGTGTCCCAGCAGGCTTTAGTAAAACTAAATTAATACCTACTGGAAGATTACCAGTTTCCAGTATGTTAAAATAGGCTTAACCTATCTACTGCTGGACTTACATCAGAACACTAACAGATTAAACTATACATGAATCGCGAGACAAGCGGCAAGAGAAGAGATTTTTGGAAAAAATACAGGTGAATGAGCAAGAAGGCAGAAAAAAGAAAAGAATTCATGAAGAAAAAGAGAGCATGACAGGAAAGAGGAACCAAAAATCTACCTAACAGCAAACTAGAAAGCTCCTGCGGTTCCAAAAACAGGAGGGGCCTTTAATTTCATAACCGCAGTGCCCCACTGCGGGGCCCTCTGTACGTAGACGCTCGCCTATCTACAATAAATGCACTACCTGTACATTACAGACATGTTGAAATATTGTTAAATGGTAGCGAAAACCTTTCTCTTCGCACCAACAAGCTTATTTTTGAAAGTGTCCAATCGTTTATCTGTAAATCTGGTCGTTTTTGTTAATGTGACTCAGTACGCATATCCATGCCAACAACCCTTATTATATACATTTTTCAATTATATATTCAGCGAACTACTGCTTATTTGCCATTGGATTACAGTTTACAATGTACTATGTATATTCTTTTTGTATGCGCTAACCACCTTCATCTTTCATTTGTACCTACCATTCTTTCGTCCCACCTCCACCCTCCCCCTCTTCCTCCTGCTAGCTTTCTCCTGTTCTTTTTGGTTTGCTTCAACTATGCTGTTTACCTAGATAGTTCCATAGTTTATAAGTAATGTTTGTCCGACATCATATTTTTGTTAATTTGTAACTACGTAGGGCGCGTAATATAAGCGTTCGCTTGAGTTCGTGTCCCTATTGTTTATCGTTGTATTGTTGTACCATGTTTGATTTAATAAAACATTGTTTAAACCAACTAATGTACCCCTACCACAATTTGGAACCCCCCCTCACCCAACTTAGGTCCTGCCCTGTGTCCCCTACTTCTGTCAACTTTTGGATGAATCAACAGTCAACCGAGGTTACCATAGACTGAAAAAATCTCTGCCAGTAAGATGTCACGTGATTGCCAAAGTGTCTAAAAGGTCACAGAGAGAGAGAGAGAGAGAGAGAGAGAGAGAGAAGGAGAGTTCATAAGCGAAGAGACACCTGTACACAATGATCAAAGGTTACACGCTGAACACAACACACCACAATCTGCAGAACTCGATGTATATCGACCTGATGCCGACTCGATAGCTAGGCCTGATGCGGGCAAAACTACAACTGTTTGTGTTACGATCAAATCGAAGCAGTTCAACCTACACGGTAACATTTCACGCGGTTTCCGTCCTGTATCCATATTCGCACTGTTTCACTTTCGCATCGTGTGTCCCACCAACACCAGCTTTTTACACTACATCACTTGAAAGACTGACACTCACTCCAACATCACAGACATCGTGTATCTCAACAACACCAGCTTTTTACACTACATCACTTGAAAGACTGACACTCACTCCAACATCACAGACATCGTGTATCTCAACAACACCAGCTTTTTACACTACATCACTTGAAAGACTGACACTCACTCCAACATCACAGACATCGTGTATCTCAACAACACCAGCTTTTTACACTACATCACTTGAAAGACTGACACTCACTCCAACATCACAGACATCGTGTATCTCAACAACACCAGCTTTTTACACTACATCACTTGACAGACTGACACTCACTCCAACATCACAGACATCGTGTATCTCAACAACACCAGCTTTTTACACTATATCACTTGAAAGACTGACACTCACTCCAACATCACAGACATCGTGTATCTCAACAACCTTTTTACACTACATCACTTGAAAGACTGACATTCACTCCAACATCACAGACATCGTGTATCTCAACAACCTTTTTTTGCAGCCAACACAATCTACCTCAGTTTGAGCGCTGGTCCATGCAACTACCGAATGTAAAAACATTCATCACAGTGCTGGTCATAGTATCGTGAACTTTTCAATTTACTTGAACTTGGAAGTGGTTGAAACTCCTCGTTTCAAGCAGACACATTCTTGCGCGCAACCAACAAAATGAACCTCACTTCAAGTTGCAGTCGGTCGACTCAACTCGCTGCCATGAAACAGACAAACCACTTGACTGCGCTGGTCTGAGGGGTGTGTGAACTTCTCTACTTACTTGGACATGGAAGCGACTCAATCCATAACCCATGATTCGCCAGCAGCCTACGAAAACAAGAGTTTTACACATACAAGTGAAGTAACTACATTTGACTCGGGCAGGCCGCTGTTTTAATTGCAGGTGGAAAGTGCAATCAATACTACGCACGTCGCAGCTTGGCTGTAACTGCGAGGTCGGGAAGCTCTACTTTTATACCTATTCACAAAAGAAACGCGACAATACGTTTCATTCTCATGCGACCTAAGTTTTCTTCACTTTTTTCTTGAAATAATAAACCCCAATCTAAATGAGGTGGGGAAAAGAAAGGAAATAAACTTGGAAGCAAGGGTAAAAGCTGATCGGGTTGTAGGCTATAATAATATTCTTCGGCTGTACTTGTGAAAGTTGAGGCGGCACTCACACCCTCATTTTTTAATCAAATTGATTGACATTTTGGTCCAGCAACCTTCGACGAAGCCCGGACTATGGGATTGAATTTGTGCTTGGAAACCGTTAACAATTATTTAATGAGTTTGGTTATTAAACATCTGACAAACTCTAATTAAAATTAAAACAATTAGTAATGGATCCAAAAAGGATTTCATCATATTCTTGATCATGTCCTGATTCCAAAAACATATTGGTATGTTATGTTTGGATTAAAAACAAGCTCAGAAAGTTAAAAAAAAAAAAAGAATAGAGAAAAGTGTGCTTTCATGTGAAGCGCTATACACACTAGCCAGCTTGTCACTTCAAGCGATCAGCGAGTCGGCCGCGGGTAATCGGCAATGGTGAAAATTAATGCCGCAGTGCGTTCAGTATCATTCTATGAGTTCGACAGGTTGACTAAATGTATTCATTTCGCTTCACACGACTTATGTTTTCTTTTCCCTGTCTGTGCGCTCTTCTAAGGAAAGGCACTTAATTCTTGTTTTCGTATTAATTGCAATGCAGGAAACAGGCTGGGTAAACGGACACTCGTACCTAGAATGCCATACGATCTTTCTGCATCTTCTTTCCGGTTGCTAGTTGTCTATCTTCTGGCGCCTACAGATTATGATTTCTGCACGTTTCATTTCTATTCTTTGATTAGCTATATTATGTGATAGTTTCGTCAAATAATACACTGATTTGTGTTCTCTTGGGAATGAGCTTAAGTTTGGTTCTTACCTCCGTCTTTCGTTGAATATATACTCTGGTTCCTGTGCTGAAACACTTTTGATTTGTGCCACAGTGACGAACAATACGAGTAGTGTTGTCTCAACAGAAGATCACTGTGCCGGTACGGGATCACGTTTTGAAAGTTTGAGTTTATTCAACAACAAAAGTCAACTGAAACCGATTTATACAATTAATGAGTGCAGATTCATGATAATGTTAACTGTCCCATTGTGGTTTTAGTGTATCAAGTTGGAAGAGAGAACAAATGGAGCCACAAAAGCTCAAAGATAAGGAACCAAATGTAGTGCCCTTCTTCCCTTATAACTGCACGTTTCTTTGGAGAATGGGTAAAAGTTAACTGAGCATGTAGGTGTAGATAACATAAAGCCCACGACACAATGTCACGCCTTGCCGCTGATGGTGAAAGCTGTTTTCATCATCACACATGGCGCGTCTCTACAGACGGTCACCGGGTCAACTCATCTCGTTGTACAACTTCTGATCATGATTCAGGCATCCCGTTTTTCTCACATTCCGCTGTATTCCATTCCTTCCTATCAAATGATACCCTACTATCATCTAAATTCCTGCAGCCAAATGTGAACGAATGCGAGAAATATAAATTGGCAGCAACCATGTCATTTGAGATACAGGGGGCCCGGGTAGCTCAGGTGGTAGAGCACTGGACTTGTGATCGAGAGGTCGCTGGTTCGAATCCGGGCCGGGACGGACACGGGTCAACTTTATGTGCAGACCCAGAGACGGTATCCATCTCCCACCCCCGTGTCACCACAATGGCACGTTAAAGATCTTGGTCATTCTACCATAAGTGCAGATGGCTGATACCACCTAAACACGCAAACATCAAAAGCCGTGAGGGCGTAAAAACTCGAATCGTATAAACCAATTCATGTCCAATATAGGCAATTAAGACCTGACGGACAATAAGCCCCTTAAAAATTCATTCACATTTGAGATAGCTGTGCTTCCTGTTTCAGCTGCAGGGTAATAAATAAAGGCCAGGCGTCGGCTATCGGTCAATAAGGCATTACCATTTGGCAAGGCTTTATCGTTCTGGTTGGGACACTCCACTGAATTCCTTTTGTCAATTGTTTTAAAATAACCAATACTTTTTCATGTACGCGCTTATTTGAAAATAGAAGACCAGCGGCGTGTTTGGCAGACATAAAAAGAACCCATTTTGTCTGTGTGTCTTTTTACATTTAGTCAAGTTTTGACTAAATGTTTTAACATAGAGGGGGAATCGAGACGAGGGTCGTGGTGTGTGTGTGTGTGTGTGTGTGTGTGTGTGTGTGTGTGTCTGTGCGTGTGTGTGTGTAGAGCGATTCAGACTAAACTACTGGACCGATCTTTATGAAATTTTACATGAGAGTTCCTGGGAATGATATCCCCGGATATTTTTTTTATTTTTTTCGATAAATGTCTTTCATGACGTCATATCCGGCTTTTTGTAAAAGTTGAGGCGGCACTGTCACACCCTCATTTTTCAATCAAATTGATTGAAAATTTTGGCCAAGCAATCTTCGACGAAGGCCGGACTTCGGTATTGCATTTCAGCTTGGTGGCTTAAAAATTAATGTATGACTTTGGTCATTAAAAATCTGAAAATTGTAAAAAAAAAAAAAAATTAAAAAAATTAAATTATAAAACGATACAAATTTACATTCATCTTATTCTTCATCATTTCCTGATTCAAAAAACATATAAATATGTTATATTTGGATTAAAAACAAGCTCTGAAAATTAAAAATATAAAAATTATGATCAAAATTAAATTTTCGAAATCAATTTAAAAACACTTTCATCTTATTCCTTGTCGGTTCCTGATTCCAAAAACATATAGATATGATATGTTTGGATTAAAAACACGCTCAGAAAGTTAAAACGAAGAGAGGTACAGAAAAGCGTGCTATCCTTCTCAGCGCAACTACTACCCCGCTCTTCTTGTCAATTTCACTGCCTTTGCCACAAGCGGTGGACTGACGATGCTACGAGTATACGGTCTTGCTGAAAAATTGCAGTGCGTTCAGTTTCATTCTGTGAGTTCGACAGCTTGACTAAATGTTGTATTTTCGCCTTACGCGACTTGTTTCTTCTAGCTGTTTTTAGTTATTCTTTTTAAGGGGTCTCCAATGAGTGGACACGGTAAACAACTACTGCATCAAAGGGTGGCTACTAATGAAATCTGATAGCGACTGAATTAGATCGGTTGATATGATGTTTATTTTAATAAAATCACATATGGCTTCTTCTTCTCCGTTCGATATTGTATATATGGCTGATTCAGTCTGCACTGATGCCAGGCTTGCACTCTGGAGTTCCTATACCACACTATCAATGCTGTCTTCTCCATCTTCAGAAAATAACACAGCAATACATGGCGGCAACTTTGTAATACATGTACCAGTATTCCTCGGCTGACGCATAATGCCGCAAAGATTCGGCAATGCCAATAACTATGTAACAATCTCGGTAAAAAAAAAAAAAGAAAAAAAAAAGGAGCATCTTCAGCATTGCATAGTCCAGAAGAAACGTTCGTCTACTATCATTTTCTTTTTAACAGCACTGATTTGACAATAACAACACAACAACAACAGCAGCAACACAAAACACAAACAGGATGAATCCAGCAGGGTGAGCTCAGATGGTATGATCCTTTTTCCTAGAGGCTTTTCTACAATCAGTCCAATACATATATCTGTCATAAACGACAGGTAGACATAACATTCCGGTAACACATTTAGAATAAGGACCTAGGCGGCATTCATATGCACATCAGTTATAAGTTTTAGCCTGCCCAAAACACATTCCGGTAACACTGAGAGAAATGACCTAGGCATTCACATCAAATATGTTAGCCTGCCCAAAACTGACACATTCCAGTAACACACTGAGAATAAAGACCTTGGCCGCATTCACATGCACATCAGTTATGTTAGCCTGCCCCGAAACACATTCCGGTAACACACTCAGAATAAGGACCTAGGCGGCAGTCACATGCAGATCAATATGTTACCTGCCCGAAACACATTCCGGTAACAGTGAGAGTAATGACCTAGGCACATCAGATATGCCTGCGCAAAACACATTCTGATAACACACAGAGAATAAGGACCTAGGCGTTCACATTCACATCAGATATGTTTAGCCTGCTCAAAACACATTCCGGTAACTGTGAGAGTAATGACCTGGGCATTCACATGCACATCAGATATGTTAGCCTGCCCGAAACCCGAAACTTCTCGTTGGAGTATTGTATTGTAGCCGACTGTACAGACATACGCTCACACTGGATGCCTGCTTCAGTACACCGTAGATTACTTTCAGTGTAGTTTACGCCGGCTGCTGGACTTTGTTCCTCTTTGTAAATAAATTCTTCACTGAAGTATGCATACTTACTTTGTAAGAATATTACATACGCAAACGACCACCATTATTTTTAGGCTACCATGTGGTAATCTGAGTAAAGCAGGCGTACTCAAGGTAGAAACATCTCAGGCTTCGACACAGTTAGTCTCGAACGATACGGCAAGTCAACATAAACAAGACAGGGGCAATATCGACCTTTAGTGATACAACTGAGCAATAATTATCACACACGCGACACAGATTATACCGTGCCATCCCCCATGTGAAAAACTTGGCAAACCAAGGAACCCCGTGACAAATGCGAGGTCATAACCATACACCTCCAGGCTTTAGCATGCTGAATGACTCGTAATGGGAAGTCACACTTACTGTTAAAAGATACTATAGACGGTTGCAAATCGACTGTCAAGGAGATCAAGTTTAGGATGTTTGTGCACACCTCAGGCACCAATTTACACCGCAATTTCTTGTGTGATGCAGCGACCAGGCTCCTGGTAATGTAAATGAGCAACGATTTCGACTCCCTGTCTAAGCGCCGTGCCGAGAAAAGTGATTAACAAAGTTGCACAACCGAACTGAATGCGACAAAATGATTCAGGATAATCCAGCTGGAGAAACACTGCTAGCCCCTTTCACTGCGCAACCTACCTACAGTTATAATGCAAAAGGCCTATTTGTAACATGCCATACAAAAAAGTCGTCCCTTTGTCTGAAAGGCCATCAGGAACCAACCTAAAAAGGTACAACATTTTCAGCTTTCGTTGAGATTAATGACTCTATGACGGGCGCAGTGGCGTGGTGCCGTAAGACGTCGGCCTCCTAATCGGGAGGTCGGGAGTTCGAATCCCGGTCGCTGCCGCCTGGTGGGTTAAGAGTGGAGATTTTTCCGATCTCAGTCCTGGGTCAATTTATGTGCAAACCTGCTAGTGACTTAACCCCCTTCGTGTGTACACGCAAGCACAAGACCAAGTGCGCACGGAAAAGATCCTGTAATCCATGTCGGAGTTCGGTGGGTTATGAAAACACCTACCCAACAAAAGCTGAGTGAAGCTGACTATGCTCTCAGAGTATAGTTTGGGGAACCCAAATGGGCAAACGAGCTCACACGTAACCAGAAAATTATGGAACGCTGAAGAAGAAGAGTGATTCTATACCTACCAATTTTTAAATCATTTAATTTAATTTTTCATTTTGAGGGAAACAGCTTGACTTAACAAAAATGCAGACTTAAAACGAAATGTACAAGAAAAGTCATGATTAAAGGTTAACAACAATAAGCTTAGCGCGTCAGCATCACCAACGCGACGCAGAGTATTGGTAAAGCCTGTCCTGAACTGGGCGAAGTCGATTACGCGTAGCCGCTGGTTGCACGAAGCTTGAGCACTAGGTTTTAACATCAGCAAAAGCGTGTAACACGTGCCCAGTATATGTTCACTGTGACAAACATCATATTCCCCCCTCTGCTTCTTTACCTCTGTAAACTTGTAGGGGTAGTTATTTTTCGATAATCACCCAGCAACCAAACAAATAACGACCCAGCAACAGCCTGAATCCTCGATAGTGCAATGGGTTGAGAGGTTGTTCTGTTTCGGTACTACTTTTTGCGACTGAAAAGTTCCGAACGCTCTAATGTACGAAGTATACATCTCTGGAGCAAATAATACAAACATACCGCATTTAAATTAACAACTACAGGCCTGAACACATGAATCTCCATATAAAATCCATGAGTTCGGTTGTTTTCTGAATCTCATCTGCCGTGCCGTCAAGCCGTTCATCACAAGCAATTTCCCAAGGCAAGTAACTCATACTTTGTCTAGCGACAAGAGTAGTTCCCCTTCTTTTCACTCAGTTCCTTCGACAACAGACTGCAATCCGACGGTCAATTTTCAACAATATTTCATTTAATAAACAAATCACACGCAACCAAATGCACACATCTCATCAATTTAAACAACATAAAGGGGTTTCATACACTATTTTCCCCAGAAAACTGAACTTCATACAGTTTTTAACGTTGGAACACGGGTGCAAAAGTTCGTCTGCTAGTCCCATTTGACGAAAAAACATTATCCTGAGCGATACCAAAACATATACAGAACACACAATATCTGCCTTTGCCGCCACAGCAGAATAACAGCATATCTGTGTACTTGATTTTAGCCCAAAATAGGAAAACTGACAAGAAGGAATGATTTGCACGGAACTATACAACCGCGCATTAATCGATCGCCTGCGCAGGTTGACTGATTGAGAGAATAGGATTCGATCAAACTTTCGCAAAAAAACTCCTCTTTTCTTTGAATAACTGAAGAAAGGAGGAATAAAGAGGTTACACACCTCGTCTCAGTGATTATCAAAAATAATGGTCTCAGTTCGCGGTCATGAAAAAGCTCGCTAAAGCTCGCATTTTTCATGATCCGCTAACTTCGACCATTATTTTTGATAATCACTGAGACTCGGCATGTAACCTCTACATATTCGCCTCCACCAACAGAAACACTGAAATCCCACTCCAAAAACTAAGCTGAATGCAAAGCGACTATCAATTATGCATAAAATGGTTGAGGGCAACAGCTCATATCCAGCACAAAGCCCGAGTGACCCCAACAAGTATTCTACGTTGTGATAAACACAGGCACCCAATCAGGGTAAAGAAAGAAACTGAAATGGCTTTAAATACCGTAGCACACGTGTGTGAATTTACAAAGTCAAAAGCATTCCAACATCACCATCAGTGTTGAAAGCCGCAACACCGTGGCCGGTGAAAAATTGAAGGATGACAGCCCGTAAAGTCAACAATCACATATCCGCCACAGGTGCTACACATTGGTTTTGGGGTGAGGGGTGACGGGTGTACGTGATCAAGAGATAAGTCTTGATTCAAAAACCAACCCAACCCAACTCTCCATCGCTATTCCCATCCCATCCTCCAAACTTGTCTTCCATTTCAAGTTATAATTGTTCCACGCGGGGCAGAGCTGCAGTCCACCAAGCCTAGCTGGGACCAAAGACAAGATTGAGGACACTTTTCCCTTTCGTTTTGTTGGTTTCTCTGTTTCTTTGTACGTTCGGTTTTGTTTTGCTTATTTCGGTTTCGGGGAATTGCTTGTATGTGCTTCTTTGCATGATAGGGTTACATGCCTACTGGCCGAAACCCTACTGGCCGAAACCCTACTGACCGAACCCTACTGGCCGAAACCCTACTGACCGTGGCGAAACCCTACAGACCGGCGAAACCCTACAGACTGAAACCCTACTGACCGGCGAAACCCAACTGGCCAAAAAACTTCATATCGATGTCGTCGTCGTGGAATTCTGCTGAGACTCGATTCTTGGCGATTTTGATGTTTTTGTGCTTTACTGAGTTTAAGTTATTCATTCTCCATGAAAAATATTCTCTCAAATACGCCACAATTTCACAACGACATCGATATGAAGTTTGTGTGTGTGTTCTTACTATTTGCGATTATCGGCAATACTTCATTCTTCTTCAGCTTTCCAGAATTTTCTGGTTACGTGTGAGCTCGTTTGCCCATTTTGGGTTCCCCACACTATACTCTGTGAGCATAGTCAGTTGACTCCGCTTTCGTTGAGTAGGCATGCTGGGTATTGAGTCGTGTTTCCATAACTGCCCACCGAACTCCGACATGGATTACAGGATCTTTTCCGCGCGCGGCTTGGTCTTGTGCTTGCGTGTACGGAAGGGGGTTAAGTCACTAGCAAGTCTGCACATATGTTGACCTGGGAGATCGGAAAAATCTTCGTCCACTCTTAACCCCGGCCCAGACGGCAGCGACCGGGATTCGAGCTCACGACCTCCCGATTAGTAGGAGGCCGACGTCTTACCACCACGCCACTGCGCCCGTCGTCGGCAATACTAATTTGCAATCACGCACGCACACACACGCGTGCGAACGCGCGCACGTACAAATACACACACACGCCGCACACACACTCACACACGCGCGCGAGTACAAGCGCTCACCCCCCCCCCCCCCCCACACACACACACATTTTAGTTTATTGTGCGCAATCTAACAAGCCCACACATACAAACACACACACACACACACACACACACACACACACACACACACACACATAATATTATTCAGACTCAATTGTAGTTTTTCGACCAGTAGGGTTTCGGTCAGTAGGGTTTCGGCCGGTAGGGTTTCGGTCAGTAGGGTTTCGGCCAGTAGGCGGTTCGGTCAGTAGGGTTTCGGCCAGTAGGGTTTCGGTCAGTAGGGATGACACCTTTGATAGTGACACTTACGAGTCACCTACAAGTTCTCTGACTGATTTGGAATATTATGGTTGTCAAAAACAATAAATATCAGTGGACATCAACTCTCTCGTGAACGGTTTGAAATAGGAAAATACTGAGAGAGAGAGAGAGAGAGAGAGAGAGAGAGAGAGAGAGAGAGAGAGAGAGAGAGAGAGAGAGAGAGAGAGAGAGAGAGAGAGGTCAAATCAAATCAAATTTTATTTTTCGAGGGTAGTGGCATAAGCAATACAACGAGCTTTTTTTTTCAACCAGCCCTCGCCCAGAGAGGGGACTACGCACTCTAATCACATATTTACACGGACATTCATGTAGAGATTTATTAGAGAGAGAGAGAGGGAGAGAGAGAGAGAGAGAGAGAGAGAGAGAGAGAGATTGGAGAGAGAGAGGGAGGGAGAAAGAGAGAGGGAGGGAGAGAGAGGGAGGGAGAGAGAGAGAGGGAGAGAGAGGGGGGGAGGGAGGGAGAGAGAGATCACAGCTGTCCCAGTGACTGCTAAGTTGGAATCAAGCCTGCCCCCTCCCACCACCCCACCCCCCCACCCCCCTGTCCTTACCCTCCGCTCTTAAAAAACTGCATTACTCACTACTCTTACAAAGTTAAAACACATTTGCTGCTGAAGGTAAGAAAGAGATTAAAATGGTTCTGCCACCAGGAAAAAGGTAACACCAAGTGTTTTATCAGTCAGTTCCCCCCTTGATCCTGTACGGCGATCAGGAATGCAACTTACATTCTACATAGGCATTTTAGCATTTCTCTATTTTTGTTGTTTTTTATTCAGGGGAGGAGGGCAAGGTGTTGTTATTCGAGAGCAACTCTTACAGGATGCTATCTCCTATGCGATTTTTGCTTCTCACAGAAAGTGGAATCCAGAAACCCAAGGGAAAGGTGAGAGAGATAGGGAAGACAGAGGAAGAAGACAGAAAAAAGGGGAGAAAAAGAACAAAGCAGTTCTTCTTCTTCTTCTTCTTCTGCGTTCGTGGGCTGAAACTCCCACGTACACTCGTGTTTTTTGCACGAGTGGAGTTTTACGTGTATGACCGTTTTTACCCCGCCATTAAGGCAGCCATACGCCGTTTTCGGAGGAAGCATGCTGGATATTTTCGTGTTTCTTTAACCCACCGAACTCTGACATGAATTACAGGATCTTTTCCGTGCGCACTTGGTCTTGTGCTTGCGTGTACACACGAAGGGGGATAAGCCACTAGCAGGTCTGCACATAAATTGACCTGGGAGATCGGACAAATCTCCACACTTAACCCACCAGGCGGCCGCGACGGGGATTCGAACCCTCGACCTTCCGATTAAGAGGCCGACGTCTTACCACCACGCCACAGCGCCCGTCGAACAAAGCAGTTCATTTGCATTTTACCGTTTTCAGATTAACTGAAATGACCACCTAAAAATGTACATCAAGTACATGTGCTTTCTGAAGAGAAAACAAAAACACAGTTGAAACAACAAGGGAACATAAACACACTATCATTCCAATAAGACAATTTAACAGTTTTATATATATACCAGGTGACTAATCTACAACCAAATTAACAAACCATTACATTTATTTATATTTATATAGGAGATTTATATAGCGCTTGACGTTCTCTAAGCGCTTTACATATTAATTTCTGCCGTGTGAGATGGAATTTTTTACACAATATATCACGTATTCACATCGGCCAGTAAATCTCAAGCCATTACGGCGAATATTTACTTTTCACGGCCTATTATTCCAAGTCACACGGGTATTTGGTGGAATTTTTTTTTATCTATGCCTACACAATTTTGCCCGGAAAGACCCTTTTGTCAATCGTGAGATCTTTAACGTGCACACCCCAATGTAGTGTACTGCTTTAAAAAAAACACAAGTTGCAAAATCACAGGTTGAAAATAAAGTAAAACAAAACATAAACCTACTATTGACTGCCAAAGCAAATAACAGACCAACTGCCCTCATTTTAAGTTTGCAGTTAAGCAAGTACTGTCAAGCTTCATTTGTTCCACTTTCTTACATTTTGTTCACTGTCAAAACAAGGAAGTGATTAGCAAGCAACCTGCAAATCAAAGCCTTCAACAAAATGTTCTACTGCATATTTTCAGTTCAGAAATCTTTCAGTGAAATTGACACATGATATACAGGGGCGGATCCAGGGGGGGTTTCCGGGGTTTCCGGAAACCCCCCTAGCCTATAAAAAAATTTTAAAAATTGAGAATAAAGAAAAACTGATGGCTCAGATGCTCCATTTTCCTTGATTTTTATTACAATTTTCCCGGGGGAGCATGCCCCCAATCCTCCTAGGTTGCAAAATAAGGGTTTATTAAGACTAATACTCAAGTGCAGGAATCATCAAAGCAAAGATAAAAAAAGAACACTAAAAAAATCTGTTATGTCAGACTGGGTAAAAGTATTCAGGATTTGAGACAATAGTTATTATAATGCATGTAATAATGTTAATGAAATAGTGTCAGTCAGAGGGAGGTCAGGCACATTTTTATTTTTTCAATGTCCCCTCTAGCCCTCACAGCTGTGCAAAATGATGGTTTTAAATGGAGGTTCCAAATGAATTCTCCTGCTTTAATCAACATAATCATAGAACATATCACCAAGTATGTCAGTCTGTTCATATTTGTGTCATCATTCTTCAGGGGGGGGGGGGGGGGTGAATATTACGTGCAGGTAACATATATGACACATCAATATTGTTGATTAACTGTTAAAAAAAAATGTAATCCCGAGTATGCCTCTCTCTCTCACAGCAGACATATATCAGTGTTTGTCTCTGCTCATAGTATAAACTGTGTCAGAAACTATAAGGCCTCCAATAAGCCCAAATGAATCTTAACACTGAAATGACTAATTAGAAAAATATCAACAAATTTCTTTGAAATTTCCTATTGGGCAGATCAAAAATACAGTCAGTGAAACTGTGGATTTACAATCGACCACTGCAACAAGCCAAATGTAATGCTCAATAAAGAAATAATCAAGAAATAAAAGAGGAGAGCCCGGCCTCGACTCTGATTGCGCTGTACCACTGAATGTATTCCTATTAATATTATGTTATTGTGCTGATAGACAAATTAGTAGTCACTAAATTTGTCAATGTATTTGCGGTACGCTGTACATGTATCCAAGAAGCCTGCAGACGATACACAAAACGAAGCTGCAGCCTAAACAAAGTTCTTTACATCTGGAACAGGATTGCCCTTATGCGGTTGAGGTAACTGATTTTCGTCCGCCCGAGTCAGCCTAAACACTGCACTTGCGATAAGAGTTATGTTTGTGGATGCTACGCTTCAGGTCCGATCTACTTTCGTTTTCATGTGATCATAATCATACTAAACAAACAACAACAGCACCTAAAATGTACTGCCAAATGTAAATGAAGCGTTTACAAAATGAAGAAAAAGCTCACGTAGATGAAAAATCCGCAAAATGGTCGATGTTTCAAGCGATTTTGCACACAACAGGCTTAAACATAATCTGTTTCGTGCAGGAAGTAATTCCCACTCATCATGGAGACGTGTTATTTCTAGTTAGAAGTCTAGTCACCACTGTTCACAGTTGTACTTGCAAGTAGATCTGCACTGCCACAGCTGCGCATGTTCCAACCAAACTGTAACAATCGGACAAATTCGTTCAAAAATGAGCAAAACGTACATTCATGTCAGATGATTAGTAAGTATGTAAATGGTCTAACATTTAAAACAATACAGAAATTAAAAGATTATTGTTGTAGTAGTCATTTAAGACGGTGATTTTATTAATCTTTCGGGTTAATATAAATAACCAGACGCCCGGTAACAAACTAAAATCTAACTTAACTTTGCATAAAATTAAAGCATGAAAAAAACCGTTTATTTGATGTACTTTCATCTGGTTTTTATTTCAAAATTATGACATAAAAATGATTACGATTTGTTTTATATTTATTTACTTTAATTCGCTTTATTTTCAGGGAATTTGCAGTTCCGCCATTTTGTTGCAACAAAGATATTTCGTCGTGCAGACGCGTAAGTTGACTTACATGTTTCATATCGTGTACATTTCCACCAAACAGAGCCGTTGAAGGGACTGAATGTTAATGACCGCGTTATATTGGGAGTAAGATGCTTTCAGCCCCTTTCTCAATGCCAGTTTCATTGTGAAGGCGATTTGTCAGCTCGCTCGGAGTCGGAACCCTCGGATTAACCATTGATCGTGTGAAGCAGGCAAATTGACCGATTTACTTCCGTCTTTGTGTTTGGAGTTTCTTCTTTCAATCATTGTCTGGTTTGCACAAAACAAAGTAAGGTTGACTAGTCTATGCACATGTAAGTACAGTCAATCCGTGATTGCGCATTTATTTGCAGGGATGGCCAAATCTCAAAAATGTAACTCACCGGCAGGGCGAGTGACCGCAAGAAAGTTGCTAGCCCGTCTGAAATGTCACTAGCCCGCTACATACCACACGCACAAAATAGAACCCACCACCATCTCCAGTATTGGCGTTAACCGGTAATTACCGGTATTTTACCGGTTAAAATGAAAAAATACCGGAAAATAATTGGCTGCCGGTATAACCTACCACTACCAGTTGATTTTTAGAACTACGTTCCCCCAAACCCCTTAGTCCTTACCCGTTCATAGAAGAGGGACCGCTCCGACGGCCCCTCAATAAAATTCCGGAAGAGCATCCGAAATAAGAGCCTTGTTCTCGTTTCGCTACAACATGGCGGCGTTTTTGCAGACAACAGAAGTTCTTGCATTGTTAAGTATTTCAATGACTTTGAAACTCGAAAGTTGTTTTGCATTTGACCAGCATTTTCACTGGCCAGCCGGGCTAGTGCTACACGGATTTTACTAGCCCGGCGCATTTTGTACTCGCCCCTGGCGACCGGACAGACGATTTGGCCATCCCTGATTTAAAAGTTACCAAAAGGTGTATGTACATCATACTACATGACCGATTTTAAGTTAGGCCTAAAAAAAAAATAGGTGTGGTTACGGTAACCCGACCTACCCTATTTTTAGGGGCCAATCCTATAACTTTTTATTACATTTGTCAAATAAAAAAATAAAAAATAAAAAAACGAGTGCAAAAAACGCAATGAAAGCGAAAGCGCCCGTGTCGCACACTTATTTCTCTGTCAAGTAGGTTTAATTTGTACACATTAGAAAAAAAAGTTTAAAAAAAAAAAGTGATTGCCTACCTACCTACCCTATTTGTTTTGGCTATGTTACCGTAACCACACCTATTTTTTTTTTTGGCCTTATGCAAAAACCAGTAAATGTTGTATTTCTCACTTTCTGTTGTAAGAGAACTTTACAGTTACACAGTGAATGAGTGATAAGAATAATAATGCTTAAGTGTAATTCACACATTGAACGGCAGTTTTCTCAAAAACAACACATAAGATTATCCATAGTGTAGACTTCCGGTTAAAATCTTACAATTACATGATTGGCTAATGGCAAGCATTCCGGAACATGCGGTGCATTGACAAGCGCTGCAAATGTAGACGTGCTGGCGAGCCCTGCGATTGGGGACGCGCAGCGCTATTTGTATCCCCTATCAGTAATATTTTGATGCATATTGCGCCATTATAAAATGTATATGGCAGTATTAAATATACCACCCGAAGCTCAAAGTTCTTTAGTTTTCACCTGTAATTTTTCATGCTTGTGTCAGAATTCACAATCGAGCGGAAGCTTTAGACTTCGAGAAGGGAATGAAATCCAACGCAAAAGAACTGATGACGTCTGCATCATTGCTGTTTTTGGATTTCATTTAATAAACGGTGAACATGCCTTTTCAATCTTATACGCTCTTCAATTTCTTGACAAGTGATGCATTTAAGTTTACCCTCTTCCGTGCTCCTGCTCGTGTCAGTAATCTGGTGTCTGTGTGTCTGGTCTGTCTGCTTGTGCAATGCGGAATCGAATCGTGTGTCAGGTGATAATCACTGATGTTGTAATGATGCAGAGAGAGAGAGAGAGAGATAATCTGTGGGGGATTGTTGCCAATGTTGTTTTTAAGGTAACAATAATTAATACTGATTGAAACAATTACGTTTGTGAGCGTGTATGAAAGTTGCAGTTGCACGCAAGAAAATGGTGGCCTCATTCTCCAGAAAAATAAGACTGTCCCCACTCGAGGAGCAGCATACACTGATAGTTACTTTAGGTTTGGATTCGCGCTAACGTATTCAATTGGTCATTCTACAGAATGTCGATGTGTCTCACAGCTGAGTAGGGATCCTTCAAGAAAATGGCATGATCAAATTAATGGTGAGCTGTACGAAGGTATTTGAGTCGAAGGATTTTCATAACAGATGATAACACTAAGTGACTCACACTAATAACAGTCCACATACGTGTACATGTAGTCCCATTTCGTTCAAAAAATACCATTCCCATGGGCATGTCATCGGATCCAGCTTTACTGCCTTTAGGTTCAGTTTATCCCCGAGTACGCTAGTACTAGGGCTCAGCAGACTTTAATCGTGTGTCTGTGTGTCTTTCTCCACTTAACAGCTTATTGCTGGGAAACTACTGGGCGCAGTTCGTTCAAAAGTTGATAGTTACACTAACTTGATAATAGGTCCGATTGATCGTATTAAAACTTCATAATGTTACCTGGGACCTAAATGCGAAATAAACCACAAAAACGACTTAGCCGTAGGAGGAGTTCACACCGGCGGGGCAACACGCAGCCATTGAGCTGAGAGAACAGCCGAACGCGTCACACAAAAATACATCATGACAAAGTTACACGCAAAGCGAAAGACTTTGACGTCATTTACTTTTGTTCGGAATTTTCCGTCTGTTCCTAGCTTGTCAGTGAAGACCTGACGTGAGTAAGCTTACCCAAAACGTCTTTGTTCTCTATTCACATTGCAGCTGTGAAATAATCAGTCTTGTGTCTCGGTCGTGTAGGTACAGAGTTTGCTTCTGCAATCATTGTGTTCGTGTTGATGACGGCTTCATAAGACAAAATAATCAGCAAATCTATCGCGAGGAAGACGTTTATGTACAAATCACTGAACCCAACCCATTTTTTGTGTGCATTTTTCTGAAGAATAAACTGCATGTGGTTAATTTTATCCATTTAATGCTTGTCGAAACATATCTGATCACAGATGAGGTCGCAGTTTGTAGGTTGAATCTATGAATCGGCCAGAGATAGATCTGCATTTCTGGTCAGAAACCAACATTCACACCACAGACATTCCAAACATTTATATTTATTGAGCGAGCCAGTCTGAAGAGTACTCGGGTCCAGCGCGAGCGTTTTTTATTTTAATTTAACTTGTTTGTTCTTTTCAGATCCTGAATCCAAGCCATGTCCAGACACCGCAGTTCCAGCGTTGAAGGCAAGGTTTACGTGGGTGATCTTCCTCCAGATGCATCAGAAAAAGAGATTGAGAGGGCCTTCAACTATTATGGACACCTGCGTAACGTGTGGGTAGCCCGCAATCCTCCAGGCTTTGCTTTTGTGGAATTTGAAGACTACAGAGATGCAGAGGATGCCGTGCGGGCATTGGATGGAACGTAAGTTTTGTTTTTCTTTCAGTAATGGTATGATTCACTCTTGTCTAACTGGTGTCATTTGTTTTCTAATTCTATGTAGTATGTATGTCAGTTGAACTTGAAGTACTACTACTCATAGTCATACTACACATTGTGTATACATACGCTATAGAGCTTCATCATTCATGGAATGTGACTGAAAGGGAAAGTTTGGTGAAAACTGAAATAATCTATGTTAGAAATTTACATTCTCTCTTCTGTTAAAGTGTTATGTCTTATTTTGAATATATATATATGAGTATGTTTACTTGTTAAACTTAAAGGCCCACTTTGCCTCCCATAAGCCATCAGTTTCTGATCACAGACAACGCCAGGCTTTTTTATACAATGCAAACAACCTGTCGTTTGAACGTTTACCACCGGAAAACACCCTAGGTGCTCTCATTCTCAAAAGAGAGCAAGTTGGTGTGGAGGTGTAAGTATTGATCAGAAGCCTTGTTGTGGTGCTAGACCTCATATTTAACATCTAGAGAATACATTGATAGCTTGTCAAACCAACATTGTTAAAGCATGGAATAATTATTTTATCAAATTCTGAGTGCAGCTTGCATGAACAACATCGCAAAATTAAGCCCGACAAGACACCAGCTGGGAAAGCCTGTTCGTCGCTGACTGAAGCCCTGTTATCTATAGTATCGTTGCTATTAAGTATTATGAGTATATATATATTTATCTGACAGTCATAATTTTAGTGTGAGGTATGTACCGGGCTAGTGAAACTTGTGACGGGCTAGCAAATTTGTTGAAGCTTCTCGCCTGGGTGGCGAGTTAAAATGTTTAGATTTGACCATCCCTGTCAAATCAAAGTATTTGAAAGTACAGATTGTGGTGAACATGTCTCTGCTTGCCGTAAACACTCCTCAAACTCAAAGGTTGAAAGGTAACTGTTCGGGTGCAGAGTGGACAGAAAGCTTTTGTTTTTTATCATGGTCATGCATGTTACATTTTATTACAATTATATGCAGGGTTCGTACAGGTCATGGAAAACCTGGAAAGTCATGGAATTTGATTTTTAATTTTCCAGGCCTGGAAAGTCATGGAATTTCAATTCAAGTCATGGAAAGTCATGGAATTTAAAAAAAATCAGAAAGAAAGAAAAATTGACCTTTAGCACGCCAGCGGCGATTTTCGTTGCCCAGCCATTCCCCCCCCCCCCCCCCCCCCCCTTTTGCCAGCCAACAGCGATTTGCGTCGCCAGCACAAGGCTTGTTCGTATGACCAACTTCTCGTTCGTATTTGCATACGAGAATAACGGTATTTTTAACGGCACTTGAGCCAAAGCGAGGCTCACTTCCTTCCGTTATCTCGTCGTGTCGTCTGCGCTGCATTTGAGTCAGTTTCGTCGAAGTTTTCTGCTTTTGTTTTTGCATCGATAAAGTACTTTAGCGCTTCGACAAGCAAGATGGAGAATGATGAGTTTGAAACTTTCTTTCGAGTTGTTTCTTGACAACAAAAAGTATGCGGAATTGGAACGAATTACCGAGGAAGATCTTCGCAATGAACTGTGTATCGTGGTGAAAAAAATGACAGTTCATCAAGTCACAGTGACGGTTACGAAACGGAATTTACGAAAGTGCAGATGGATACAAGCAGTGGCTGGTCCAGTTTAGTGAAATGACAGGACCAGCAAACATTACCGATAATCTAACTGCGTAGCAAATGCTTGACTTGCTTGTCGAAGAGACACTGCGTAGAAACTGACTCAAATTCAGTGCAAAGCAAGCCAGTGTCAAAACTGGCAGTGACAAGACGTAAAAAGTTTGCGTGTTCGGAAATGGCGACCTGTGGATCTAGTCATGGAAAATGTTATTGAGGCTCATGGAAAGTCATGGAAAAGTCATGGAATTTTGTTTCTAAAAACCAGTGGGGACCCTGTATATTCATGTTGTTTGTTTTGCAGAGTGGTTTGTGGGAACAGAGTGCGTGTAGAGAGCTCCACAGGCAAGGTTCGGCCCAAACCCTGGCTGAGGGGTGGCTCGGGTGGCTCGGGTGGCTCAAGTCGTGGGCCTCCACGCTCTCGCAAGGCTTTCAATCCTGACGACCGCTGCTATGAGTGTGGCGACCGCGGACACTACGCCTACGATTGTTACAAACATCGCAGGGGTGGCCGCAGATCCTCTCGCAGGTATGTTTCCTTGTACTAATAATATTTATCCACAGTGGCTGTTATCATTCGCACACTTTGTTCAGATTCACTCCTGTTTACAACAGATTTCCAAAGCTTTCGGTGATATATCTATACTGAATTTGGCATCAGTTTTTTTTATTTTATCAGATGCATGTATCTAGTTGTTCAGAATAGTACTACTTTTCCTATCCCAGAGCTTATATCAAGTAACTCATTAATGTTAATTTGGTTCATTTGAACAGGCCAGCAAAGAGACATCTCTGTTTCAGAATCATCTTCTTTAGGGTGAAGCTTGTGTGTAATTACAATTCTTACCAAAGTACACATAGATATGCTGGGGGGTGGGGGGAGGAGGTAGTGTTAACCAAAAGGAAAATCTGATGGAAGGAAGGGGGAGGATGTTTTATTTCAGACGAGGGTCAGATGTTTTATTTCAACAAAATTGCTAGAAATGTTGTCTCTCCTGTGTTCAGTTTGGTTCAGCCTTTTTTTCTGTAATCTCCACGTTCATTCTGCTTTATTGTTTTCTTTATAATGAAGTATCAGAAACAAGCATTTGTTTCCTCCTTGCATTTTGTCATTGCAGAAGTATACATTTATATCCGCCTGTTGTTACACAATTCTTTATGCACATAAATTAGTCTTCAACTTCAAGGATACTGTAAGGGGAGAAACAGAGCATTTTAATTTATGCTTGAACTTGCAGCTACTATAGCTGTTTCTTAAACTTGATTTATTCTTGTTATTTTTTGCTTGCTGTTATTTTCACAATCTCAGTTTTCACTTGTCTAAAAAAAATGACTGTGATGTTTTCATGACTGTCTGTCCATGCTTTGCAGACATTGCAACCTAGCAATAGAGACTATGACATCATGCGTCCACCATCTTGACTTTTTAACGTCCATCCGAGCCAGCCCTTATAGAAACAAATCGTCCCGTGACTTGAGTCGACTGCATCCCATCTGTCAGATGATTGTGTCACTCACCCCCTACTCCCCACTGCACAGATGGAATGAGTTGACAGCCTCTCACGCGACACGCAACCCATAGATTCAGCTCAGCTGATTCGTCTTTTGAGATCACAACCGTCCTAGAGAAAGAGTCGGCTCAACTGATAAACGATAAGAGAGCTGAATTCAGCCATCTCATCCCAGAAAAGTTGATTTCATCCTCCACAAGAGGAGAAGCTTCTCCAAATTCTTCTCGGCACAACCTCAGATTAAAGAGAAATTTTGAGATTCAGCCTAATCATGAGACTAATTTGACAGCTGTCTGCGTAAGTTGCACCCTGTGCAATTGTGTGTTGTGCTCTGTTTGAATGAAATGATTGATATGTAAAAGCATTTGTTCCATTGTTTGGGTCCCATTCCCATACTCTCCATTTTGAACAGTGAACAATAGCCATGCAGGTTTTAATGAAAAGGTTTTGAATGTGAAAGGTAATGGCAGCTCGCTTTCCCCAGGGAGAAAGCAGCCCGAATTTCCATGAGGGTAACCTCACTGGACTATAAATCTTATCCAATCCAATCCAATCCAATCCAATGATCAAAGCATTTGAAAATCAAGCATGGTTTGTGCAGTTACGACTGTCAGGGAGGAGATCTGTTCTGATGGTAATAATTATGTACTCTTGTTTCATGAGCAAGTTTTTGAGAGTGTGCAATATTTGTTTAAAAAACCTGCAGACTTGAACAAGCAACATAACATTAACAGTCTTTGACTGAGTCAATTGTTGAAATTATAGAGAGCTTGTCTGGTTCTTATCATCAAGCTGTCAACAATGAACATGTATCAGAAGGGACAAACAGTGGAGCAAGTGTGCCATATGTGTCTAGTTTGTGACAAATTAATTATGTTTGAATTTCAGCAGATGAGTTGGTTTGTTTGCTATTTGCAGTGTTTGGTAGTGTTAAAATTCATGTATATATGACTGCTGTACAAAGCTTTAGTGTTGTTTGTGCAGTCTGTGAGAATCTGGATCTCTAGTTTCTCAATGTTGAATCAAGATACTTTCACTTGCAGAAAGCTGTGCTGATGACAATGTTGATTACTCCTGTAAAAATGTATACAAGTAGAAAACAAACAGACATGATAAGGCTTTTACTTTCACAGCTTTGAAGCAGTTTTCAAAAAGTTAGGTGTAACAGAACATGAAATCAATGCCGAGTTCAGATAACCTGCTGTGGATGTGCTTACATTTTGTGTTGTGTGCAAATTATCACTATATCAGTGTGTTTTGTCTATAGTCTTCTTTTGTGCATCTCTCTCTTTCCATCTGTCTCTCTCTCAGTCTTGTGCCTCTGTGGGCTTAGGAAGTTAAGGAGTGGAATTAATTGACGCAGGTCCCGATCACGGTCTTACAGTCGTTCCCGATCCCGCAGCCGATCAAGGTCCCGAGGTCGCCGCCACTCCCGCAGCCGATCTCGCAGCCCCACTCGCAGCAAGAGCAGGAGCCGCAGCAGGTAGGCTGAATGTTGACTCACCTGAGCTATCAGCTATTGGAAATTTTACACTGTTAGCAAGCGACTGTCCCCCGAGTGCCTGTCGAAGCTGCCTTACATGGCCAGTAAATCACTAAATGGTAGTCTGTAGTACAACAGTATTAGACAATGACTGAAATTATTTGCAGCCGTGTATATTTGGGATGTAACTTAGTCCACGAAAGAATCTATCTGGAAACAACACAACTTCCGAACGAATACTCTGAAGCTCTCAAATGTCACTTGAAATATTTCTGGCATGCAAGCATATCTTGAGAATTTAAAAGCGATCCACCTAATCATTGCTCCAAGTCGGTGATTTTTGTGGTCTTAAGTAGCGACCACCCCGCTCTAACGTCTAAGGACCGACCTAACAGCTTGTGTAACGACTTTGTCAGACAAAGCTAAGACTCTCAGTCAGCGTAACGCATCACTGAATAACGTAAGCAAAGGCACTAAACCGCTGAGAGGTGTGATGGTTGGGTGGGCTGAGTAAACATCACAAACCAATCATCGAGAAAACAAACTCACGTGACCAACATACACCGTTCAATTCAGTTAGAATAGACAGGCTTTGACCCCCCGCGGGTTCGGGGGAGTTATATTGGTTGGGACGAGAAAGAATTTACCTGATGCTCCCCAGCATGTCGTAAGAGGCGACTAACGGAGTCTGTTTCTCATTTTACCCTTGTTAAGTGTTTCTTGTATAGAATATAGTCAATTTTTGTAAAGATTTTAGTCAAGCAGTATGTAAGAAATGTTAAGTCCTTTGTACTGGAAACTTGCATTCTCCCAGTAAGGTAATATAATATTGTACTACGTTGCAAGCCCCTGGAGCAAATTTTTGATTAGTGCTTTTGTGAACAAGAAACAATTGACAAGTGGCTCTATCCCATCTCCCCCCTTCCCCCGTCGCGATATAACCTTCGTGGTTGAAAACGACGTTAAACACCAAATAAAGAAAGAAAGATAGACAGTCTTTGGACAGAAGAGCAGTGGAGATCGACATGGCGTCTTCAAAGAAAAGAAAATATTTAACTCTCAAAAATCGAGTGAATGTTGTGAACAGACACAAAAAAGGAGAAACTGCCATCGCGATTGCAAAAAGTCTTGATGTTGGAAAATCGCAAATTCAAAGAATTATCCAAGACAAAGAAAACATTCTGAAAAGGTGGGAAAGTGGTGACAAGGCAGTGAACACACTCACCATGCACTGACCATCATACGAAAGCAGCCATACAAACACAGCACAGAGGCAGGTGTGCAGATGCTTTGTGAGAATAAGCGTTGAAAACCAGTTTGAATTTAAAAAAAAAACCAGCAGATAGAGCCGCATGTCATAATCATTCTTCTTGTCTTTATTGACTGCATGCCGATCTTGTGGCAGTTACTTTTCACTCTTCAGTCGGAAATACACTGTACACTGTACACAACACCGCTCTCACTCTCCCTCATTGACTACCCTAAGCCCTGACAACTGATCCTTGGAAATTGTTTGGAAGAGTACACCTCTCTATTTCTCTCCAATGCTCTCCCTGCTGACATGCAGTGACACCGGACACCCCACTGAGTTTAGCCAGCTACCCCCCCCCCCCCCCTTTCTCTCTCTCTCTCTCCCTCCCCCCCCAGCCATGTATTGTTTGGTGCTGTGGCCAGAGAGGTGTCACCGGCTAATTAAGGCCAGCTGCACTGTTCACTCAGAGCAAAACTAGTTGACTGTGTCTAACTTTTGACAAAGCAACACAACTGAAGGGTTCACAGATTAGGTAATCGACTCACTGGTCGAGGCTGTGACCTTTGTACCAAGATCCGGACTGCTCTGTTATTGATTTTGGTGTGGTGAAAATTTGACGATGGTCTGTACGTACTTTGCAGGTATGACCTGCTGTTGGGACCGAAAATTAGTGTCAGTGTCCACGTTTTGCAGGTGTCCGTTTAGGGGGGGGACAAATATAGAAGGAAAACACTCCGTGCCCAGCAAACGTGTCCGTACATGATTTCCTGCACAGGATAGGCAATAGGTTTGTCTTTTGTGCAAAAGTTGCTACATTTTGCTTGTTCTAAATTTTTTTCTCAGATTTTTTTTAGGTTTTTGTGGTGTTATTTTGTGTGGGTTTTTTTTTTACGAGGAGTACCTCATTTAATTTGCCGTCAAAAGCCCCATGTGAAAGAAAACCTTAATTTTTTTTTTAAAGTGAACCAAGTAGCCAAATCAAGTGCCTTTTGCAGCATGGAAAGTTTGAATAAATCACACAGGTATGTATATTTTAGTTGAGGGTATAAAAAAAAAAGTGGTGCAATCATTTTATGGACAAGCTTAGATAATGAAAATGTTTGCTATTTCAGTGCAGCTTACAATGTTACGAAAAAAGTAGAATGTAGCACTAATTCGTGTTGTACTTTTCAGGACCCCTGCTGAGCGCAGACATTCCCGATCTCGCTCTCACTCTGCATCCAGGAGGAGAGAATCCCCCGAAGCAGCCCACAACAGCGACAACTGATGATGATAATGATGAAATGTCACAGTCCCTTTTGCACAGCCTTGGGAGGGAGCAATGAGTGTGCAGCAACACTGTGTAACCCTAACGATAAACACATTTTTTTAAAACTTGGTTCTTCATGATGGGTTTTTTTTTTTGCCAGATTACTTAAAAATCAAGGTTGAAATTAACTGTTAGCATTTTATATCACTGTCACTCTCATGTAGCTTTAATTATAGTTCTACACCGTTGAGTGCTTCATTGACATTATGATGTGCTCCCCTCAGACAATTCCTGATACATGACTCTATCCCAACCTCTGTTCAAATGCCTTGGCTTATAGGTTTGCAGAAGAGTAAGTGTATCATAGGACTTGCTGTGTGCAGATATGTATATTGAGGAATGATTGCTGAGTTGCTTTGTTTGGTATTATTAAGCAGAGTTTTTAATACAACAATTTATTTGTAGGAAAAAGCCATTCAGACATTAGTCCTTTTGGGCTCTGTTCCATGTAACTTTTATTGATGTCATTAAGATTGAAAGATATGTAGTATTATTGTCAAGCTGGTTTGCAGAAGAGGACCAAGGCCTTTCTGTGTGCTATCTTGATGTTGTTTCATGAACGGTTCTGGTATTAAAGTATCTTCTTTTGTCGTTTTTACTTCTGGACTTTCTGAAGTTTTATTGAGCGTACAGGATGAATGCATGTGCACACATAATAGTGCCAACTATGTGAATCATGGTCATTGTCATGTACTTCTCCCAAATGCAAGCAATTTTTACATAAAAGTAGATGTTTTTATCTAACATTCAAAGATCAGATGAAAGTTTTTGGTTAGTCAAAAGCGGTGCTTAATAAGTAGGTATAAACCACAAATTAGCTATTACTATTTGTAAATTCAGTAAAAGTGGAGATAAACAAATTCCATGCCTGAAAATATGAATTCTGACATTCACTGATGCTGCTTGTTATATTTTATATATAAATTTTAGTTTTATGTTCATGCACAAAAGAATGCTTTTTTCAGTTGAATATGCTCAGTACCTAAGCAGGATGCTTTCCTCGAGTGTATTTCAGACCTGGGAAACTGTACAATTTCGCCCTATTTTGTACACCTTTTTGTCTAAAATACGATCAGTACGGTTGGTAGAAAAAAAATACGACAAACAAAATTCCTAGACAGCTTTTCTTCATGAGCGCATCCCTGTCTATTTACTGGGGCACTGTTTATTTTAATGATTAGAATTAACTTTATAACTTGGCATTTGATCAATGATGACAGCTTTTGGCATTAAACATTGAATCATTAGTTTTGACGGTGCAACAGACATGCGAAGCATGTTTCAATCATGGATGTTCAAATGTTGTGTGGGGTACACTCATTTTTCTGAAAATATGCCACGTTTGCTTGAGAATACCCCCCAAGAACAAAACGGGGGTTCCCAGGTCTGGCATTTGTTCTAGCATGGAATAACAGGTGTATGAAAGTACTGCGTCAGTTGTTTTATGGTGCAATGCTGTCTTTTTCCATCATGCTTACAGAATAGCTAATATGATAAGAATCGGTTGGTGAAAATGAAAGAAAACACATCCGCAGGCACCACAAAGTAAAAAAAAAAACCTAGAAAGAGACAAGTAAAAAAAAACTAGAGACAAGTCAAGTGACAACGGCAGCACGTCAGACAGAAAAGTGTATTGGTTTTAATCACTGTATACAAGCACTGCTTATCATACCACCCCTGTTAAGTTAACATGGAGATGGTGATCTTATCATTATTAGTGTTCAAAAAAAAAAGGGGGCCAACAATCCTTGGGAAAATGTCCGCATCCTCAGGACTGGCAAGTTGTACAATCAGTTCTGCTGAGTTGCAATGCTACTCATTTTAAACAAGGAACAGTTAGCTGTGTGTGAGAAATTCAACACCCTCCCAGCTATTCAGGTAAAAAGTGTGTGCATCGCCATCGGCAGTTGTAAGCCTTTTTTTTTTTTAAACATCACTGTACTGTGCAAAAGATATCTTCATTTTTTTTTTAAATCATAATAAAGGATATCTTAGAAAGGATCCAGTTAGTTCAGTACGAGAAAAACTGCCCTTTTAATGAATACGGCCGATCAATGAAATTCTTTTTCTAGCCAGCATGTTACACTAGTTAAGCAGAGCTTTGGATGATATAATCAAATTGCACTTCATTAAATGAAAAGGAATCTCTTTCCAAATAATACCAATTGTTTTGGACTCGCACCTACATACTTCTATCAAAATGTACAAGTCATGCATTCTTTTAATTTAGTTAGGGGTAAATAAGGGATTTGTGATAAAAATGCTAGATTAATTTGTTTTCAGTGAAAATCGTAAATGTGAAGAAGGCTCATGGAGCAAACAGTGAGTGCAAGAAAGGTGATGAAGACTGATGTTGGGGAAGGTTACACACTGGGCCTCAAGTGTATAATCTAGGAAGAAAGAGTGAAAGCAGCAGCTCTAAGCGCCTGGGTGATTGCCGACATGGTGGGATGATCGATGGAGGGCTTGGAGTTGCTGCCGTGTGTCAAGAACAGGTGAGTTCTGCAACACAAACACAACATTTAAAACCACATTTTTGTTGTTGTTCAATGGTTAGATAACCTGGAAATGTGTGCAGAGCTTTTCCCAAATAAATCGACCCCAAATGTTGATTTGCTAACATAACGTAGCAAGTTTTACCTGTTACGACACATCTACTTTCTCTCTGTAATAGGAACAGAGAAAAAGGTCATTATGGTTTTACAGTACCATACTGGTGAATGTCATCTTTAAGCACACTCCTCTATCAAAACTCTCCACAATAAACATGAGTATAATTTTCAAGGCTGAATTAGTGCTGATGATTTTCGTGGAAAGATTGGATGCTCTCTGTAGACTGAACCTTGAAAGTAGGTTGAACCGAGGACAGCAGAACCTGCATTCTAAGACCACCAAAATCAGGTCTTAAAGCTGTCTCTAAATGGAGGCAGACTTACAGAGGTTATCAACACAAAGTCTGAAAAACCAAGGTCTTGAAAGGGGGAGGGAGGGTCTTAAACTGGAGGGTGACTCTTAAAAAGTGAGTTCTATTGTATACAAGATCAAAGTACAAGAAAGAATATGGAACCGAATGTTCCATTATAGACAAAACGAAACATTTATGAGTATGTTGACCTGGACACACATAATTAAGAGACGGACAAGAATTCTGATTAGGCATTCACTTCGACCTCTACTTGAACTTCTGCATTGCATACAGTTCTGGCTTTCACTTACCCTTCTTTGTGATCAACAAATTCTCTTTCGAACAGCATCAGTTTGTCGTTCAGCCGCTGTATTTCAAATAGGCTGCAAAATACAAAAGCATGCTTTAAGTAGAGCTTGATATTTTTTTAATCTTAGTTTTATTCTGTTCAACCTTCAATGTGCTTCCTGTGTCATGCATGGACAGTGCAGAGCCTCACCAAAAGTATCTTTATCCTACATAGGTGAGTGAGACCACTCAAGAGATAACAATATTGTTCAAACCACAGGTGTGTATATCATATAAATGATCGAGGTCATGTCAAACTAGTTCGGCAGGGACCTGCTTATGATGCTAGAGTCACCAAGACAAACGTCATTATGGAAACCTTTTACGCTATGCTGTTTCTCTTGGTAGAAGTTTTAGAACTTTCATGTCGCGCTTCACTTTCAAGAGGGATGCATGTGTCTTTGTTTTGAAGTCAAAGATTGCACAAGGCTTTGGAATAGATGAGGGCCCAAAAGAAGTGTCTTCAGTTTGGACGCCTCTACTGTGGGAAAATGCTCGTAAGTACAGTATGTAGGATAAAAAGAATACTACATGGCTTCTCTATGTATCGCTAAAACTATTGGGAGTTTTTGATTGAAACTTAATGTAGGGGAAGGGCTCCTAATTTGGATCGGCTCCTAATATGGACCACCTCTTGATCTGACAAACTAACAGCGCTAGAGCGATCAAAACAATTTCATTCGCTGTATTCACCCTCTCTGGATAACTTGCACATGTCAAAACAGTTGCAGAAACACAAACCTCAAAACCGTTAGGCTTTTTCTCTTTTTTTCACTTTTGGCAGCGTTCACTCTAAATTTGACGCCTGAAACGGACTCGTTTCTGTCCACAGCCAAAGCTTTTATCACACAAAAATTGCTATATATGACAGCTAAGACCGTATTTGTTACATTTTAGCAGTTTTGACCCCGAGTTTTTACTGCAAACAAAAAAATAATAGCAAAATCTCAAAGTATGTGTGAGTTCCCTAATATGGACCACCTTCAACAAATCGAAGAAAATAAAAGCTAAAGGCTATTTCCATTAATTCATTAGGAAGCTTGCTGAAAATAACCTATAACTAGCCCTCGAGCTTTCAAAAAATATATATCAAATTGTCTTCTTTTTGTGGAAGTTGATAATTTCACTTATTTTCACTGTGATTTTGATATGCTTGTTTAGTTTCCTGGTGTGCTTCAAATAATGCTCTCATCAACCCGAAACAGATAAATCTAAAGCATATTTGAATTAGTCTGACATGCACAATAAGTTGTAACATGTTATTTTGAAGTATAGGGGGCTTTTGACAGTGATTCGTGAAGGCCGCTTCACTGGTCCATATTAGGAGCCTGGGCGCCTAATATGGACCATTTGTGATTTGTTCTGTATTTAATTTTTGCTGAATGTCTATCAAAGCTATTTCACTCTAATTAGGCCTAACGGTTCACTTAAGAGAGATTAGGACTACCAAACACAAAATGAAACTTCTTCGCAAGAAAACAAGCTAGTTATTAGCATGAAACAAAAAGTGGTCCATATTAGGAGCCCTTCCCCTAATCATCAAACACCATCGACCACTTTCTGAAGGATTAATTTTGTAAATAAATAATGACATAATTTGAACCGGACAGTCCGGATGATGTGAGTCGTGGGTGACCCATATGTAATTAAAAGAAGGATTTTACTATATTTATCTCTATTCGGATGGCGTGGGTCGTGTATGACCCACCCACTGCAAAGTGGCAGTAAAGAGTTAATCCCTAATCGGATGACGTAGGACACGACCCATACTTTAAACGTTAAATCTTCCTTCTAAAGTATGGGTCGAACACGACCGACATCATCGGGTCTGTGCAGTTCAAAGCGTGATCCGGTGAAGGTTAAGGAAGTAACTGAAATCTAAGACAATTTAAACAATTAAGTTTCTGTTAACTCTTGTCCTTAGTCTGTTAATTATTCAGTGTTAGCTAGCTTCAGTACTGGCTTATTGTTTCGAGACAACTTTGTATGAGTATGCAGTCTTCATGTTTATTATACTTACTTTAACATGTCTTGATTATCAATCTCTTTCTGAAGATCTTGTGAAGATTTCAAAAAGTCATCCAAAGCAGATTGAAGATAAACTGAAAAAGAAGCAAAAAAATATTGAAATCTTCGTGCATATTAACTACCTCTTGATCAAGGCTTGTGGCGGCTATGAATTTAATTGATAATTGATCTAGTGATGCCATCTCTTATTAAAAAGAGAAATGATAAAGTGGCTGTACATTGTTATCATGTATGCATCCTTGGCTAAAATGGAGAGTTCTCAAGGAAGTTTGAAGTTTGTGAGTTCATTTACATGGAGTCAAACAGCATTTCATTTATTTTTTTCTCCACAGATTTTCCCCTCACATAAAGACTCAAAACAAACAAGGAGCATTTGTACTTCTTGTAAGGAAGAGAAAGTATTGATTGAAAATAAGTTTATGTTAATCATGTTTGCCACAAAACAGAAAAGGTCAGAAATAGCAACTTCATGCTTCCATTTGTACAGTTAAAAAAAAAGCTAAAATATTTCTTCAGGTGTTTTTTTTTTTTCCATCTGTAACTTCGATTACGATTTTGTTTTAAAAGCAGTTGGGCAAAAGAACGGAAGTAACCTTCCACAAGTTTGATTAAATGCTAATGTGTAGTTAGATTAGCAAGATACAGTTTTGGTATCAAATGCACTCACAAACAGAATTATTAAACTTGTCTGCAGCTTTTTGCATTGGCTCTTTTAGATGCATCATAATGTCAAGAGCGTAGTCTCGGGGCTGGATTGGGAGGATGAGAGAATCGGCCAGATCCCTGGTCAGTTCGGCCATGATGGCGGCCACTGCCTTGCTGACGGCAAAGTTGGGGTCCATCATGGCAGCTAGCGGCATGGTGTCGTACACTGTATGGTACAGCGGGTAGTTCCTTACGTGGTAGACCAGCACTCCATCCTCTTCCTGGGCAAGGAAAAAATGATTGTGCTGTGAACACCTCTGTGACAAGATCTTAAAGGTATCTTTGTTACCGTGTAAATCATCATGTAAAGCATCACAGATCTTTTGGGCTTTTCAATGAATTCTTGTTTTGCTTCCTGTCCGAGCAAGGACAGAGAGGCAGCTAAGACATAGCAGGAAAGATAGAAACAAGAAGTCTCAAACCAAATTGGAAATCCATAGCATCATCATTATAATCATCCTCATCTCATTAATCATCCAAAAATTAGGGGAAAGAAGAAGACAGAGCTTACCACAAATGAATACCTGGAGTGAGTGACCGGTACCCCCAGCAGATGGACAAAGGGTTGCAGATCTGTGTCTGACACAGGCCGACGAATCCTGCACAAGGAGAAAATAGTGCAGAGACCACTTAATTTTACCTAGAGCTCATGAGCCATTGTGGCGCCAACGTCTCCAATGAGCTTTATTGATATTAATCAGGTTGCCTAACCTTCTAACAATACAAGTTTTCCACAGCCCATAAATATCATCGGGACAGAGTTATTTCCAGAATTCTGTTATTGACGCTGGTTCACAGATAGGTAACCAACAAATAACATGTGATGTCTGGCCATCCCTTTATGTCCAGGCACAATATTTTAATGAAGTGGATGAAAAAAGACAGAAATTTACTCTTGAAAGCATACGTATGGTTTACCAAAAAGCAAATCAAAAACTAAAAAAAGGAGTTTTTTGTTTTTTTACAACAAGCGTTCTGTATTTTCAAAAACAAAACAAAACAGCAAGAAAAGATAGCACATTTTTAGTTGAGTGGCAAGCATCAATGATACCAAGGTTGATGAGGACTTCTGTCATCGTGCACTCGTTGTCGCCACACATCCAGCACTGTGGTGGAGTTATCGTGGGGGTCTGGCACCTGCAACACCATCCCCCTATGTCAGGTCAACAGCCACATGCATTCATTGGCCTACAAACATTCTGGACAAGACGATCTCACGTATTTACAAGCTGTTACTGGGGGTTTTTTGTCATAAAAAGATCCAAATTTTGCTTGAATGTGCAAACTTGTTCTCAACTGACAAACCATGAAAGCGTCACTAAAAAAACTTTGGACTAGTGTTTCAACTTGTTTTAAATAATGAGAACTTTAGTACGTATATTAAGGCAATTAGATTAAATGTCACCAACGTGGCCATGAGCAGTAAACTTAAATCACTTGCTTGTTTTCATTTACTTGTTACACGATTTCCTTCTTGTTTTTGCTTTGCACTCATTACCATAAATATATATAAAGACTTGCTGAAAGTAAACGCACTGAAACTCAACATAAAGTTTATTTATTTAAAACAACAGCAAATTTAAGAAATGAATAATGTAACTAAGTAAAAGCTGCTGCATCAATAACATGTTGCGTTAGCGCACCTTGCTAGCTGCCCGCATCCCAGCTGCTTTGAGTGAAGGGGTAGCGCTCATGTCGAAGGTGTAGTTTCCCTGCAGCACCGTGTCCAGGTTGAGGTAGGCCACAGCATGGTCACTCAGCCACCGCCGCTTCTCCTGCACCCACACAGTGCAAACCATTTTTGAAGAAAAATGTTCAAAAGAACAAAGTATGTTCGGAAATTACTGTGTCGGGTTTGTATGAGTTGTGAAAGAGTAAATACTCTTGGAAACATTGATGCATTGCATTCCTGTGTGACATTATAAGCCAATTACAAGCGAACGTCGTGTCGGTCACTCTTTCACAACACATACAAATTAACCTGGCAGAGTTATTTCCGGAATTCGTCTATTAACAGAGTACTAAGTTTCGTCTATTAACAGAGTACTAAGTTTCGTCTATTAACAGTTAACAGAGTACTAAATTGCAGTGTCTGAGAAACCAAGAGAAGTGAGTGATCTCAATACAGGCATTAACATGAGAGAAAAAGAAGCACTAAAATGAGCAAACAACTTTCATCCTTTGATATGATAATTTGTTACAATGAGTCAGAATTTATATATGTTACAGTTAATCTGTGAAACCAGGGAATACTTTTATTTATTTATTATGAAGTCTTATATCGCGCGCGTATCTCCAGACTCGGACTCATTGCAAGGCGCAGGGATCTATTTATGCCGTGTGAGATGGAATTTTTTACACAATACATCACGCATTCACATCGACCAGCAGATCGCAGCCATTTCGGCGCATATCCTACTTTTCACGGCCTATTATTCCAAGTCACATGGGTATTTTGGTGGACATTTTTTATCTATGCCTATACAATTTTGCCAGGGAAGACCCTTTTGTCAATCGTGGGATCTTTACCCAACTAGGTAATACTGACGGAAAAAACCAGTTAATTCATGTATTACCTAAAATAGTTTAGTTAATACACGTATTCCCTGGTTACACAGATTATAACTGTAACATATACCCTCATAATGATAAAGGTAGAACTCGGATATTCCGATGGGACAAATAGAGCCATAGAAAAAAGTATCTTTTCATTGTGAGCAGGACCTTAGCTAACTACTCAGTAATGAAGGCAAACAACCTGGGGTGCGAGCATAATTTGGTGTGTGAGACATGGGTATTCTGATTTGTACATGTACACTACAATATCTGCTTCATTATAAACGACAGAATTTGTTTTGACTTCTTTCAAAAAGGATGGATATGGAAAATATTCTCACGAACCGTTACTACAGAAAACACTTTCAACAGAAAATATAGATATACATGTATTGAACAAAAAAAGGCACAACAAATATATAACTACAAGCTGATTGATGACAGATGGAGTTACCTCCACCCACTCAGTGGATCCAATGAGACCAAACTCCTCAGCTGCCCAGCTGCAGAACATCACCGTGCGCCGTGGCTGCCACCCTCAACAGTCACAAAGCAAACACATCTCTGTAATTAGGTATTCGTTCTGCTTTGTTAGGAGTCACATCTAATCCCACTTTCTCCGCCGAGAAGCCAACTCCATTTAGCAACCTGCCTGTCAAGCCAGCGCCATGCTCCCCGCCCCTCTCAACCGTAACAGCTAGGCACATATAAATAATAGTAATGGAGGATAGATGTATGTGCCCTCGCGGCGTACCCCCCCCCCCCCCCCTTTTCGAGTCAATCTCTACCTTCCCCTTCATTTCTTCCCCATCTATTCAAACTTCCAGCAGCACTATAGTAGCACAAACAAGAAGAGCAACTGCTCACATGACTCACCTTCGGCATAGAACAAAATATAAACCAGAAACAAATGAACTGCTGCCTTGACTCCATATATTCGTTCAAGGAAATAGTAATTGCCCACTTATCAACCCCTATATATTAACCATACAATTTGACCAGGATCAGCCAAACTTGGGTCGTCAAACACATTTTGTTCATTGCTGGACCCAAAATTTACTCCAGTGGCAGTGCAAACAAGACTGATCATCTCTGGATGTAATCAAACCATGTAATGGAAGTGTGAGACGTTTCAAAGATCTAGCTTCAAAAACGTCAGCGAAATGAAAAAGTGTAAAGTTTCATACCTCTGGGTCCAATAACAACCGAAAAAAATGATCATTTTATCATTTTTGACACGAACTAAACCCCTTCATGACCTTAAAAATGTACGAGAGTCAACCAGCCTTGTGGCATATCTGGAGGTCATCAAACTTTAAAAGTGTGCAAAGTTTCAAAGCTAGCTCTGACTAGCTTCAATTTATCCGAAAAAATCATTTTCAGGTGTTGTTGGGTTTGTTTTTTGCCTGCACACTGCCTTCTGGCTTGGTCAGCCATCTGGACAGCCTAACACTCATCATTAGTTTACTAAATTGAGTCAAAAATTGGGGTTATGACCTAACAATGGTTTTCTATGCCAGGGAATTTCCTTGTCACTCTTACAAACACAAACATGTACTTGCAACACAAATAGTAATCAAAATCAGCATTGTGTTCATAATTATCAACACTGATGATTACCACCAGGAAAATAAGATGTGAGTTTTGATCACAATTATCACAGTATACATGTAAGGCCCCCCCAAAAAATAGGTCTGTTTACGGTAACCCGACCGACCCTAGTTTTTTCGCGCGACCCTAGACTTTTTTTGGGCATTTGGGGGGGGGAAAAAAAAGAAGAAAAAAATCTTGTTTTTTTGGCAAAATAACGTAAAAATATGGTTTTTTGGAAAAAAAAAAAGAAAAAAAAAAATCCCGACCTACCGACCCTATTTTTTTGGCCTATGTTACCGTAAACAGACCTTTTTTTTTTTTGCCTAATATAAAGAGAGATACCTTGGCGAGTGACGGCAGCAAAGGCTCTAGCCAGCTCCAGCATAACGGCGGTACCAGAGCCAGGGTCAAGCGCTCCATAGGCCACTGCGTCTCGGTGGTTCCCCACCAGCACCACGCGCTCTGCCACGACACCAACAGGGTTTGGGTTCAAAGCTTGGTTGACAAATTGATAAAATTAAATCTTTTGTGTCAACATATGTTCAGCCTGCATGTGTACCCAATTAACCCACAGCTCAATGGTTATACATGTACACAGACACACACACACACACCGGCACACACACACACACACACACACACACGTACACACACAGTCGAAAACTAAGTTAGATAATCCAAACTGGTTCGGGAAAAATACCTTCTTGACAGATTTAAATAGAACCTGTCTACAAGGACAACCTTTCTTATCAACATTAGGCCTAGAGTGTCCCTTCGGTGCAAGTGTCTTTTTGGGGAATGGACACTGCTATCTGTATTTCATAGATCGAACGACATTAGGAGGTGTCCTGTGTTAGTGGACGGTCCTCTCACCAAAGGGTCCTCTTGTGACCGGTGATGATGTAATACTAAAACTGAAACTAAAGCAAACAGGATATAAAATGTTGACCTGGTTCCGTGGCTCCCTTGAGACTGGCCACGACGTTGTAGACTCTGCGTGTGTCCAGTGTGTTCTTGACGGTCAGCTCCACTGGCCTGAACACACCATCACATACACTACGTGTAACATGCGTCACAGTCACTGGCTTGCACAAAATAATTGCTAGGCTTTACTGTACACATGCACAAGCAGGTCATTACAAACACCGGACACACACACACACACACACACACACACACACACACACACACACACACATAGTGCAGGCACGCATACACAGACACACGCAAGCATGCACGCGCACACATCAAACACACCATGAATCACACACAGACGCACGCACACACACACACAAGCATACAAACAAAAAGTAAACGGACACACGCTATCGTTTTGCAAAACTTCCTTCGCGGCGGCCCCTTTAATTTATTCATCATAAAAAAACTTCTCTAAATCATCTAAAGTCGGGGACCCGGGATTATACCCCTAATGGTTAAACCGTGAGGGCTAAAAACAACATTTATCATCAATACACACTGTGCTTACACAGACATGCACTAACGCACGCACCCCGCATGCATGCACAAACAGAAAGTAAATGGATACACGTTATTGTGGACCCCACTGGCAAAAGCAAATAATACACACTGTCAAACACACACACACACACACACACACACACACACACACACACGTGACACACACACTCATCCACTTCTGAACTGATCTTTCCTCATCGAGCAGTGGCTGGACACACAAAAATGAAATTCCCACATTTGTATGCTCATTCCATAAACCACGTAAACAAATGCTTATCTTTTCTTATCTGTTCTTATCTTATCACGTCTTATCTTGTTAGAATGTCTCATCTCCTCTCCTCTCATCTACAGATAAGCTTAGTGCTATGATGAAGCGATAGAAAGGAACTCACAGAGCCCCCTCGGTGCCGGTGGCTATCATGTAGTCGATGCCGAGCTTGCCCTGCCATTCCTCGGGCGCCGACTCCCCATCCAGGTTCCTGCACGACACACGCTGTCATCATTGTCTAGCACGACCTTGGCACCTGCCTGGATCATCCATTTTAACTCCACACCAACACACACACACACACACACACACCACATATGCACATCACGCTGATAGTTGACAGTGTTTGAATTCGGTCGTTCTTAGCCCCGCGGCCACTGTGCTCGCTTGAAAGTTTAAGGAAAATTAGTAAAAAAAAAAAATTGGTGTGGGGTACACGACAACATCAGACAGCAACATCAAATAACATCAACCATACAAAACTGTGCATCTTCAACAACAACAACAACAACAACAACAACAACAACAACAACAACAACAACAACAACAACAACAAACAAAAAAACAAAAAACAACGGGAAAACACAATAAAGCATACAATCACACAGCCCATATTCAATACATTTCTAAATTATGTAAAGAAGCTCTTCGCCTCTCCTTTTTACATTTAGTCAAGTTTTGACCAAATGTTTTAACATAGAGGGGGGAATCGAGACGAGGGTCGTGGTGTATGTGTGTGTCTGTCTGTCTGTCTGTCTGTGTGTGTGTGTAGAGCGATTCAGACTAAACTACTGGACCGATCTTTATGAAATTTGACATGAGAGTTCCTGGGTATGATATCCTCAGACGTTTTTTTCATTTTTTTGATAAATGTCTTTGATGACGTCATATCCGGCTTTTCGTGAAAGTTGAGGCGGCACTGTCACGCTCTCATTTTTCAACCAAATTGGTTGAAATTTTGGTCAAGTAATCTCCGACAAAGCCCGGACTTCGTATTGCATTTCAGCTTGGTGGCTTAAAAATTAATTTATGACTTTGGTCATTAAAAATCTGAAAATTGTAAAAAAATTATTTTTTTTATAAAACAATCCAAATTTACGTTCATCTTATTCTCCATCATTCTCTGATTCCAAAAACATATAAATATGTTATATTTGGATTAAAAACAAGCTCTGAAAATTAAAAATATAAAAATTATTATCAAAATTAAATTTTCGAAATCAATTTAAAAACACTTTCATCTTATTCCTTGTCGGTTCTTGATTCCAAAAACATAATAGATATGATATGTTTGGATTGAAAACACGCTCAGAAAGTTAAAACGAAGAGAGGTACAGAAAAGCGTGCTATCCTTCTGAGCGCAACTACTACCCCGCTCTTCTTGTCAATTTCACTGCCTTTGCCATGAGCGGTGGACTGACGATGCTACGAGCTGTATACGGTCTTGCTGCGTTGCATTGCGTTCAGTTTCATTCTGTGAGTTCGACAGCTACTTGACTAAATGTTGTATTTTCGCCTTACGCGACTTGTTACATTTTGTCAAGTAGAGGGGGAATCGAGACGAGGGTCATGGTGTATGTGTGTATGTGTGTGTGTGTGTGTGTGAGTGCGTGTGTGTGTGTAGAGCGATTCAGAGTAAACTACTGGACCGATCTTTATGAAATTTTACATGAGAGTTCCTGGGTATGATATCCCCGGATGTTTTTTTTCATTTTTTCGATAAATGTCTTTGATGACGTCATATCCGGCTTTTTGTAAAAGTTGAGGCGGCACTGTCACACCCTCATTTTTCAATCAAATTGATTGAAATTTTGGCAAAGCAATCTTCGACGAAGGCCGGACTTCAGTATTGCATTTCAGCTTGGTGGCTTAAAAATTAATTAATGACTTTGGTCATTAAAAATCTGAAAATTTAAAAAAAAAACAGGTTTTTTTATAAAACGATCCAAATTTACGTTCACCTTATTCTTCATCATTTTCTGATTCCAAAAACATATAAATATGTTATATTTGAATTAAAAACAAGCTCTGAAAATTAAAAAAAAATTAAAATTATGATCAAAATTAAATTTTCCAAATCAATTTTAAAAACTTTCATTTTATTCCTTGTCGGTTCCTGATTCCAAAAACATATAGATATGATATGTTTGAATTAAAAACACGCTCAGAAAGTTAAAACGAAGAGAGGTACAGTAAAGCGTGCTATGAAGCACAGCGCAACCGCTACCGCGCCAAACAGGCTCGTCACTTTCACTGCCTTTTGCACAAGCGGCGGACTACGTTCAATTTCATTCTGTGAGTTCCACAGCTTGATTAAATGTAGTAATTTCGCCTTACGCGACTTGTTTATGTTTCTATTTGATTATTTTGTAAAACTACTCATATTAGTAATATTAGACGTTATTTGTATGTTTAACCAAAATATGACATTTTACATAGATCAAGACAGTCGGTGTTCCTCCGAAACCGCCGGCTAGTCGAGATCTGTGTAAAATGTCATATTTTGGTCAAAAATACAAATAACGTTTATGTATCGATCGATTCTGGTTAGAAATCCCTTTTAGTTGTTAATGATTGAACGCACACAAACATGCACTATTTTGTAGTCTCGGCTGGCCGCCTAAATATGAAGTTTTGTCGGCCTCTGACGTCACATGGCTCAAAGAGGGGAAATCCAGTGTTCAATCGATACATAAAGTAAGCGAATGTTCACTTGAGAAAGAAAAAAACCATGAACAACAGCCATTTTTAACATTTACTTCACTGCCTAACTGCCTATTGACATATAGTTGACTGAGAAATACACACACACGCGTTCGTGCATGCGTGCTTGCATGTGTGTGTGTGTGTGTGTGTGTGTGTCCGTGTGTGTGTGCGCGCGCGCGTGCGTGCATGCGTGCTTGCATGTGTGTGTCCGTGTGTGTGTGTGAGCGTGTGTGTTTATCTGTGTGTGTGTGTGTGTGTGTGTGTGTGTGTGTGTGTGTGCGCGCGCGCGTGGTAGATTTTGATTGCAAAATTATCAGATCTCAAATAGATTAGTAAAATGTCTTGCTGTGTGGTTGCTCAACTCTGTGTGTGTGTGTGTGTGTGTGTGTGTGTGTGTGTGTGTGTGTGTGTGAATGTGTGTGTGTATGTGTGTGTGTCTGTGTATGTGTGTGTCTGTGTGTGTGTGTGTGTGTGTGTGTGTGTGTGTGTGTGTGTGTGTGTGGGTGAGTGTGTGTATATGTGTGTGAGTGTGCGTGTGTGTCTGTGTGTGTCTGTGTGTGTGTGTGTGTGTGCGTGTGTGTGTATGCGTGTGCGCTGTCGACTTTATCTGCTCAGTTCTGATGAACAAAGTATGGAATGCACTGGTCTTACTGCAGCAGGACTCTTGCATCCCTGTAGCCCACAGGGTGACAGGGTATGGACGGCAGATCCATCTGTTTCTTGGGAATCCGGTATGCTCCCTCTGTTAACACATTACATCATAGTATACCCATCCTGGTATGGATGACATTATATGTACTACCCGTCATGAAAAAAAACTAGGCAGATACGTTCCAGTGTTATCGCAAATTCAATAAAGAGATCGATTTTACATAAGGTAGTGTCTATGTAATGGAACCTACAACCCAGACATCCCCCAAAATCAAATTAGCAAAAGAGGTTCCCGCGTTAAATGTATCCTATCTGACTGAACAGAAAAAATAGCAGACATTAAGAGAAATGAAAGCTTCAAATTACGCTTTAATTGTATACACATTCAACACCAGCCGCTAACAGCGCACTAGTTTAAACGTAAAAGTTCCTGGAAAATGTTTTATCAAGAGCCATGCTCAGTCAAGCGTGTCAGGAGTGAGCTTTTCACGGCGCAGGCTGTCATTTTGCTGTCCGCGTAAGAAAGAGCCTACTTCTTAAAGATAACCCTCGGCGTTGATATCCTCATATCGCTCATGTCTGCTTAAGGATGTACATGACATTTTAGTAAATGGTGCATCAGTTGGTGTTCTTGAAGAACACAATTTATTTTTTTAATCGAGTCAGCAAAACCCTGCCGACAATTTTAAAACTGAACTAGATAACAGAAATACTGAACAGGTACCCCCTTATGATAATGCCACCAGGGCTCGACGATGATACCGTCGGAATAAAAATGGATCCATTCCTTTCTGGTGAACATGCATTCTGTCAAGAAACCTGTCGACTTTTACACGTCTAAAATGCCGTTTCAAACTCTCTCTCTCTCTCTCTCTCTCTCTCTCTCTCTCTCTCTCTCTCTCTCTCTCTCTCTCTCTCTCTCTCTCTCTCTCTCTCTCTCTCCCCTCTCCCTCCCTCCCTCCCTCCCTCCCTCCCTCCCTCTCTCTCTTGAACAACTTCATGTCTGACATAAAATGTTCTGTTCTCCTGACCTGTTGCTGCGTAGCCCGGGGTGGCGGGGTCTCCCGAAGATGTTCGGATATTTCCGTGCTCTACGTCATCGCCAGGCAGCCACCAGGTGGCGGGGAAGACGTTGTAGGTCACGTTAATGTTGACGTCAGCAGGGTCGTTGTACAAGATCACCGCCGCTCCGCCCCGCCTGGCTGCCTCGCGGACCTGTACACAACGTGAGTTTGACACAGTCCAAAAAGAAAAATACATGTATATTTGTTTCTGATGACAGGGCCAAAAAAAGTAAGGTTGGTAGGTCGCTTCCTGTTTACATTTACTTTGAAAGACAGCAAGTGTGAAAAAAAAGGTGTACGGTGCCAACCCATTAGATACTAATTAAGGACTTTGAGCACCTTGAAAAAGCTAATGGATATCAAGTGTGTTCTCATCCAGATGGAAGTGTCTGTTGTGACTTTTGAAAGATTTTTGGACGTGAATGCCGTTGCGCCCTTTGTATGCCCCTTATGCCGGAAGAATTTCTTCTACACAACAAGTAATTATCAATCACACACAAACCAACACTCGGAAATGAACCTTGTGAAAAGTGAGAAAAAAATATCTTTATACAACTCCTGTAATGCAACCGAGGGGTGGATTAAATCTATTATTATTATTATTTTTAGACAAGTGAGAAATTAGAACGAACTACTTTGATTACACCAAAATCACACGTGGATTATTCGAAGTAAGAATAAAGAGGGCTAAAAAATAATCATTACTAGAATTTATTTTTAGAACATGACATCATTTGAAACCCAGACGATTGGACCCTGTTGCGGAAGAATATAACGTTGACTCAAAACTGTAACAACAATGGCTGACGTGTATAAAGTACACGCATACCTCGCCAGGTTTGTTTTTGTGACTAGTCGACAGACGATGCCATTTGCTTTGTGTGTGTTTTTGTTGTTGCTTACTGTACATGACATACATTACGTGTCAGTAAAATCCAGTTCTTTAACAGGCAACAAACCTTGCAAATTTCCAGAAGCTGCAATCTGAAGCGACCTATCTCTGATTCTAGCAGACGATCTCTCCAATGTTTAACACAAAATCAGCAAACTCTCCTGTCACATAGAACGTCCAATATATAGTGCAATGTTGAAATGAAGTTACCGGTCTGAAACATTTAGTCGTTTCTTCTGAGACAATCCTTGTTCTCTTATCATCTACAGATTTACCGCTGTCTTCACCACGCGAATTCACAACAGAAGTCAGACTTTCGAACATACAATCTACGTAGGCAAGCATGATACGTCATGACGTCATATGATTCCTAGCATATTGACGTAATGCTAAACATCCGGTTATCCCGAGTTTTCTCCGTAATACATGTCCGTGGGTTTTTCAATGTTCGGTTATTTCCGTGGCTTCATGCGGAAAGGGAACCGTCGTCTGCAATCAGTCAACGACATGGACCATTCTGGTCATTGTTGCTGACAAAAACATGATTATCCTACATACGTGAGAGAGACACCCGTGAGATAATAATCGTTCAAATCACACGTGTGTATATCATGTAAATGAGGTCATGTCAAGCAAGTCTGGCAGGGACCTGTTTTTCCACTGCTTATGATGCCAAAGTCACCGAGACAAACGTCATTATAGAAACACAAATTGCGCTCGCTAATTACCCTCGATGAATCTTTAGAACTAACACGTCACGCCACACTTTCAGAGTGACGTTTCTTTGCTTTGACGTAATAGATTGCACGAGGCTTTAGAAGAGATCGAGGTTCTAAAACAAGCGTCTTCAATTTAGCTGCCTCGAATGCAGGACATTTTCAGTAAAATACACGTAAGTACAGTATGTAGGATAAACAGAATACTACATGGCTTGCTGTTGGGTGCGTCTCAGAAACTGAACCTTTTGTGTGTGCCATAATCAAATTAGCCCACAATTGAAACATACTGAATTTTAAATCATGATATTGGTATTTTTGAGAAGTGAAATGAATAAAGAAATAGTACAAACAAAACTGAGTATTTTGCATGATTATTATAAAGGTTGTTTTGCGAAAGAAATGATTGGATGCGTGAAAAATGGAGGTCTGATCTGTGACATGAACCATCAACTAGTTTTGCACCTCACTACAAGAATCGTTTAGAATGTCCAAGGACTGCTATTCTTGTTATGTGTGTTTGGTTTAAGTGTACTTGACAGTTGAAATGTTATTTTGTCCACAGAATTGTTTTTTTAAACGAAATTAATCGCTTGAAAGTTTGCCATCACTGTCGTAACATAGGTTTCCACACGCGTGCAACAGCAACAAGTCCTAAATTTGAACTTTAGAATTTGCATATTCATCTTCAACACGATCTTGACATGAAAGGGCATAGAAAATCGCTAAGCTAAATGTTATTTAAGTATTATTTTCTCAAAAGTGCATCTGCAAACTAAGTTGAAAGTTGTGCAATATGACATGCTTCTTCAAAATTCAGTTACGATGGTGAACGGTTTTGCAAATAATGTTCAGAGTTTTGAAGAAAGATTAGAACTATTTTGCGCGTAGTGACTTAGAGGTGCGGGTGACTACGCATGCGCAGTTACAGAGAGAAATAGTTCAGCTTCCAGCAGCGAAGAAAGATTTCGAGAATGTTTCCGAAGTCTGTGATTTTGTTACGACAGTGATCAACACCCAAGGTTCTTGAGAAAAGGTGAGTTTTTGCTGCTATGATATTCTATGAAGTGAAAAATTAGGCTAAACATTTGTTAATAATAGTTTTTCTTTCGATTTCACCTAGTCAAAACTTGACTAAATGTTTTAACATAGAGGGGGAATCGAAACGAGGGTCGTGGTGTATGTGTGTGTGTGTGTCTGTCTGTCTGTGCGTGTGTGTGTGTAGAGCGATTCAGACTAAACTACTTGACCGATCTTTATGAAATTTGACATGAGAGTTCCTGGCTATGATATCCCCGGACGTTTTTTTTTCTTTTTTTCGACAAATACTTTTGATGACGTCATATCCGGCTTTTTGTAAAAGTTGAGGCGGCACTGTCACACCCTCATTTTTCAATTAAATTGATTGAAATTTTTGTAAAGCAATCTTCGACGAAGGCCGGACTTCGGTATTGCATTTCAGCTTGGTGGCTTAAAAATTAATTAATGACTTTGGCCATTAAAAATCTGAAAATTGTAATTTTTTTTTATTTTATATAAAACGATCCACATTTACGTTCATCTTATTTTACATCATTTCCTGATTCCAAAAACATATAAATGTGTTATATTTGGATTAAAAACAAGCTCTGAAAATTAAAAATATAAAAAATTATGATCAAAATTAAATTTCCGAAATCCATTTAAAGGAACGGTAAGTGTCAATGTTTTCTTTAATTGTAAAAGTTGTATGTTCAATGGAATGGTAAGTCTGAACAAAATAATTACTTTATTTTGTTTTTAGCCAGTGAATGTGGATGCATCAAAATCTTGATAGACATTAAACAAATTCATGTTAGTGAAACTAGTACACATATTGCATCAATCTTTAGTTGAAATCGCAGGTACTTGCATGTTTCAGGTGCAAGAGATTCGACCTGATGAACTGGTGGTAACGTTCCTTCGAAGGAAACCGGAGGGGAACTACTATTGCTTTCCAGGGATCGATGATATTTCCTTAGTCCCTACATCTGATGCAACCATGATTCGTGACCCCACCTTCAACGCCAGGGGGCATTATTTCTTTTAAAATAAATTAATTAACTGCAAGTGGCAACTGTTCTATATGTAACCAATGCCTTTGGTTTATTGTCTTAACAATTGAATGAACCACTTTTGAACATTTGCATTCTTCATGTCAAACCTTATAATACATGTCTGGTTGTTCGTTTCCGAGTTACGTCGGTGATGAACTTTTCATTAATGTTTCTCTTTTTTGGGGCAAAGTTTGCTTGATTTTGTCCAGCTTTTTTTCTTTCTGTTCCTGTTTTAGTGTTTGGCATTTTACCTAAGAAGACTCTGGTTGCAAAATCAGCTTCATTTAGTAAAGTTTGTGGGAAAAAGCATAACCGTTTCTTTGTTACAAAAGTGATGTTTCCATGTTACATCGGTGACGATTTTGCATTCTTTTGGGATAACTTTCTAACATTTTGTCTTAGAGCAACAAATCTTTGTATATATGCTATTGTGAAGGTTAAATGTCAATAAGACTGAATGA
>NC_090251.1:21212447-21219947 GCF_037325665.1 Littorina saxatilis | reverse complement strand
ACACCTATTTTTTTTTTTTGGCCTTATCATTTTCTGCGCGTTTTTTTGTGCACGTATTTAGCGCTTTCTTGGCGCATTGCCGTGGATTACAAAGCTATGTTTTGGTGAAGGAAAAAGTATGCAGTCTGTTAATTTCATGTTGTGAGTTCGACAGATTGACTAAATGCAGTAATTTCGCTTCATGCGACTTGTTTTTTTGGTTTTTTGAAAGTTATTTTTTCATGTACACAGGCGTCTATGTTTTTTTACTAGCCGGAAATCAAGCGAAATATGGCCGCTAGAGGGTCGAGAGGAAACAATAGGGTCGGCCCGGGAATTGGAAACAAGGAACTTTTTTGCGTGTTCCCAGTGATCTGTCAAGATAATTGAAATAGCGGAGCGAACACTCCCCCATTTTTACATTTAGTCAAGTTTTGACTAAATGTTTTAACGTAGAGGGGGAATCGAGACGAGGGTCATGGTGTGTGTGTGTGTGTGTGTGTGTGTGTGTGTGTGTCTGTCTGTCTGTCTGTCTGTCTGTCTGTCTGTGCGTGTGTGTGTGTAGAGCTATTCAGACCAAACTACTGGACCGATCTTTATGAAATTTTACATGAGAGTTTCTGGGAATGATATCCCCGGATGTTTTTTTCATTTTTTCGATAAATACTTTTGATGACGTCATATCCGGCTTTTTGTAAAAGTTGAGGCGGCACTGTCACACCCTCATTTTTTTATCAAAATTTATTAAAATTTTTGTAAAGCAATTTTCGACGAAGGTCGGACTTCGGTATTGCATTTCAGCGTGGTGGCTTAAAAATTAATTAATGACTTTAGTCATTAAAAATCTGAAAATTGTAATTAAAATGTTTTATTTTATAAAACGATCCAAATTTACGTTCATCTTATTCTTCATCATTTTCTGATTCCAAAAACATATAAATATGTTATATTTGGATTAAAAACAAGCTCTGAAAATTAAAAGTATAAAAATTATGATCAAAATTAAATTTCCGAAATCGATTTAAAAACAATTTCATCTTATTTCTTGTCGGTTCCTGATTCCAAAAACATATAGGTATGATATGTTTGGATTAAAAACACGCTCAGAAAGTTAAAACGAAGAGAGGTACAGAAAAGCGTGCTATGCAGCAAAGCGAAACCACTACCGCGCTGAACAGGCTCGTCAGTTTCACTCCGTTTTGCACAAGCGGCGGACTACGGTCATTGTGAAAAAATGCAGTGCGTTCAGTTTCATTCTGTGAGTTCCACAGCTTGACTAAATGTAGTAATTTCGCCTTACGCGACTTGTTTGTTAAAGGCACAGTAAGCCTCCCGTAAACCATCACAGATACGGTCAGGCTTTTACACACAGTACAAACACCCTTTCATTTAAACACTCACCGATTGAGAACATCCTAGGTGCCATCCGTAAAGAGCGAACAATTTTCAAAGAATTTATTTTTGCGTTGTTTAACTTACCCCTGAGCCATCGTGAACCCGTGTGATCCAGTTTCCCTTTTTCACAATGTAGTCGTCACGGTTTGTCATTTGAATGCGACTCGATGTCAGCTTATCTACAATAGCACGTTTTTATGCACGAAACAAACGGCTGTGGTTCACAAGAACTCTAGCGATGGCTTTTGACTGTTGAGAGGAACGGCGATATGCATAAACTGTCGTCTGTTACGACCCTTGCGTGACCCTGCTTCCGGGCTTTTCTTTTTTCAAACTTTCACAACTTCGAATTGTACTGACCTAGTCTTGATGAAAAAAGAATTCTTTTATGATTAAAGAATGTTTGTGTAACAAGCTGTCAATTTATTATTTAGATTTTAAAAGTTAGGTCTAGCGCAAAAACGCACCACGGTCCAAAAACATTCTGATAATCATCGATCCACGGCTATGGCCAGTTTACATCGATAGAATGAGACCCGAAGGGAAGTAACTCATTTTTGAACTGAGTTCAGGATGGGTCCAAAAAGTGTTCGAGACATTCTGCAAAATTAATTCTTTAAAAATTGCTCGCTCTTTACGTAGGGCACCTAGGATGTTCCCGTTTGGTGAGCGTTCAAATGGAAGGGTGTTTGTATTGTGTGTAAAAGCCTGACAGTATCTGTGATGGTTTACGGGAGGCTTACTGTCCGGGCGTGATTTCCGGTAGTTGAATATTCATAACAGCCGTCCAGCACCAAAACGAGGCGCCATTGTTGTAAAGGAGCAAGTCCACGAAAATAAATTCTTTGAAAATTTCTCACGCTCGACAGAAAGCAGCCAGGATGTTCCCGTTCGGTGAACGTTCAAATGGAAGTATGCTGGTACTGTATGTAGACGCTCGGGGAGCTCTGTGATGGTTTACGGGAGGCTTACTGTGCCTTTAATTCAAGACCACCAGATCGACGTACTAGTAAATGCGTTGTCGTGTTCAGGTACGTAATCTCTTGGTATTTTGAGTCTGGATTGTGTACCGTTAGCAGTCTATCTGTGCCGGAATTGTGTATGTGTAAAAAGATAGAAAAAAGAAAAAAGGCCAGTTAATGATAAAGTGCAGTGTAAAGCAAGGTGTGCAACACTGACCTTCTTGCCGCGACTGGTCTTGCCGTATCTCATGATGACGATGGCTTGGTCAAGGTCTACACCCTTCTTGTCCAGCAACTTAAAGTCCTGAGGCCGCCCGTAGTTGGCGTAGATCAGCTTGCCCTGCACACACCATGGCCACCACTCAATCGCTGCATGTCCAGTCTTTCCTCTTGCCAGGTACAGTCGAACCTGCCTATAACGACTACCCAAGGGGCCGACCAAAAGTGATCGTTCGGACAGGTATGGAAAGACGACTTATACAGATTATACGGGGATCCTTTGTGGTGGTCGTAATAAGCAGGTGGTCATATCAACCGAGAGGTGGTCGTAATAAGCAGGTGGTCATATCAACCGAGAGGTGGTCGCCAGGGCAAGTTCCACTGTACTATTCTTTCATATTTACAATGGTGCGCGTAATGGAGAAAAACACCCGATGATTTGCCAAAAGTGTCCGTAAAAAATGCAGTGTTTTTTTCTCCAAGACGGGCATGTTTTGGTCAAATCAGTAGAATAAGGGACCACAGAACACGCAACTTGTTGGAAGATGTCCTCTTATTGGAGGCCGGGCCTCGCCACTGACATTTAACACATCTCAGTATGAGGTTTTACAAGTCGCAGTGCTTGGCCGAGAAAAGGAAACGAAAGGGTGTGGTTATTTAAGTGTGAAAAGTAACCATTTGTCTAACTGCTCACTTTTTGAAAGGTATCTAAGCATACATGGCTTGTACGACTCGAACGGTCAGCACTCGCTACAAACATCTCTACGTCAGTTTGTGTATGCCGAATACGTAAAAGACTGCTTACTGAATACATTTATTTTCATTCTAACGTTATACTTATGCGATTATTCCACCATGTGACCGGCACATTTTAGGAAAATCATATCGTGTGACGGCTGCTTGCCTTTAATTACACCTTGTAGACTAGAAAAACTGATACGGTGCAACATTTATGGCCCCTTACCTTGACCTTTCCTGAAGGTGAGTACATACAGTAAGGCCACGTGACCTCGCTGTCCCACGCACTTCCTGTCTTAGCTCCGGGTTCCGTTGTGTGGATGGCGTTACCCCGGCCGTCTAACATGGACACCTGCACACACCGTCAACACAAGACTGGTCAATGTCAACCTTTGTCAATACATTCTTACATTGTCTTTGGATACCAACTCTAAAAGGTTCGTAATTGGCCTGACTGTTTGAGCCCCGGCAGAGGAAGACTTTATTGACCCATATGCGGGGTCACTATAGATTTACTAAGCTCAACTGACAGGTTTTATTCGAGGCAGCTTTTGAATGGAAACCCGACAACGATCCTTTGGATTGTGTCCCTTTGTTTGGAACACCAGTAAATATAGTATAGGCCTATATACCATATGATTGCGCTAAGGGTTCAACGAGGGCACAGATCAAGGCGTTGACTAGACGTTACATAAGTCGCATCACTTTGTGTGTTTCCATCTTATCCTCTGTATTGGCAAAGCCGGGGTGTTAACAGCACAATTTTAAAGGTCTCTCGAGCGGCATTGTCTGTGCCGGGGTGCTTTCTGCATTCATCGACATGTGCAACGGTTACACAGCCTCACAAAGTCTTTGTCTAAGATCATTGCTTATTGTTCAACGTAGCCTGGTATCATCTGCACTCAATCTGTGAGTTCGGTGCATCTCTTTCTTGGTCCACATCTGCCTGCAACACCCAGACTTTCAAGCCGCAGTTTGGTCAGCTGGGATTTGAAGACAGAGTGGTGGCTCGATGCTGAGGCAAGGGAACATCCATAGAGACTTTTCACACACGCGCGCATACCGACAGACACACACACACGCTGACACACTTATTGATGGCCGCAGTCTCTCCGCTTCTGTCTTTCTATGTCTGTCTCTGTCTATGTATGTGTGTGTGTGTGTCTCTCTCTCTCTCTCTCTCTCTCTCTCTCGCTCTCTCTCTCTCTCTCTCTCTCTCTCTCTCTCTCGCTCTCTCTCTCTCTCTCTCATCCGACTCCTGGCACACAGGTCAAAGCAGAGGTTAACTTGAGTGCACGTGTACCTAGCAGAAAGGGGGTGATTCGGGTCAGAAGTGGGGTAAAGCACTTTGGTCTTCAGTCTTTGGGTTATAGCTTTCAGTGGAGAAGATGCCAACATGAAATTGCACTATGCTCTACTATTTACATATTTATATACACGAAGAAGGGAAGCTACAATCGCCCCAGGCCATATATACTCTTTGTTTCCTGAGCCTGGACCATTGAGACGGTTACCTCATAGATCTGTTCATTCTTCAGTTTGTCGGTGTCAAAAGTTATACCCCCTTTCCACACAACCGTTCTTTGTCCCGTTCCCGTACCAACCAAGGACTGCTGCCACAACAATGGAACGCTGCGCAAACGGCCGTTTTTTTGCATCTTTCAGCAGCGTCTGACCATAGTGGCAGCCGTCCTTGGTCGGTAAGGGAACGGGACCTAGAACGGATGTGTGGAATGCGGGTATGACAACTGTGACTCAGTGTGTGAGAGCGCTACCGTTGCGTTACTGTTGTTTCACGCCGTCGATCCAAATATTCTGAGCACACTCCCCCTAGCATCCTGTTTGCGGAAACGACGCGAAATAAAGGTGAGTCGCATACTAAAACGCATAAAAAGGATACTTTTCGTCAATTGAGTCACTTGATTTTGATAGCGCTGCTTGCTAATGTACTAAACTAACTTCATGCTTTCATACGTCTACTTTGGATGGCATTTCGAAGAGCACTTACACGATTTGTGCTGTAACAAGTATTATTTTAGTCTATTTTTACCTTTCCCCACGTTTTACTCAAGGCAGCAGTTATTGTGCTTCGATTTGTTTATCCGGGGATATTCTTTCTAAAACACTTGCTTTGAACCACCAATGATCATTTCAAAGCTTTCGATCTTTCTATATTTGGACGATTAATTAGGACACTCGGAATTTTATAGATACACTCCCCCGACCACCTTTGATACGCTCCCCCTATAAATGATTTCATTTCTTCGTACGATCCCCCGACAGTTTACCATTGCTTTTCGTACAGTTATCGGCTTGGTTAACTCCCTAAGAGAAGGGTATTTCGTGTCGAACTTCAACATAAATACATATTTATATATAAGTAGAGGTTACACAATGAGTCACAGTCGATAGTAACAATATAGGTCGAAGTTCGCAAATCATGAAAAATGCGAGCTTGCAGTATTTAACTGAAGCTTGCATTTTTCATGATCCGCAAACTTCGACCACTATTTCGGTAAAAGTAAAATCTTTGGGTTTTCGCCAATCACTATATCTAGCCCATTCTGCACTACTTCGGCAGGAATAAAAGGCAGTTCTTTTGTCACATAGGACAGGTCCACTTGCCTGAATCGGCACTCAGCAAAAGTTCTCTAAATTTTGGAGCCACATTGCTGTGCTCCGAAATGCAATGTTGTACATATTATTTTCTCGCAATGGCAGCATTTAAACTTTGATCCATCCATTTTACCAGGAGAGAGAGATCTGAAACTGAAAAGGAAGTGTCTGTTAACAAAACAGCTAGCTCATGATATAGGTCGAGCAAAAATTAAAAATGCTTTTGACACCTTACCACGCCGCATACATTTATATTACATGTCTTTCATATCAATTGAATAAATAAAAATTCGCGTGAGGCAATATTCACGCATTCAGATAAATCATATTTAAGTTGCCGTAAAAGATGATTGCAGATGGTGTATGTGTCACAGCCAAAAATGTATTACCAAATAAAATGCTACCCTTTCACGAATATGCTGTTTGTGTGGGAGAGATCCCTTAAACAAGCAATTATTCAGGCGCCAGAGTTGACTTTTGAATACCGCACGTTTTTTCAGGTCACGTTGTCTCTGTTGCCAGTGATGAGAAAGCTCTCGACCAGTAAGACGTGTTGAATTTTCTGTTGCAGTCTATACGCTTTTCTTTTGTTTTGCTGATCTGACGCTGTTTCCATTTGTGTTTGAAAACGACATTACACGGGTAATTTTCACACCTTTCAACAAAAACAAAGTGCTGCATTTTTCATTCAGCTTTCTGTGTTGTGACACACCAAAGTCTATATCAACGCCTTTAGAAGATTCACCATTGTCCTTAAAACGATATTTACAATGAAAATCTCGACCGGGACCCTCAGTGTGTTTAAGTGAAAACCAAATTACAAATACAAAATTATGCGTACATGACTCGAAGCAGAAACAAAGGGGTGAAATACTTCTGTGACCCCACCTAGGTTAAGTGTACTAGAGTGCAAACAAAGTTTGATGTTTGAATGATGATACAGTGCAGATTATGTTGATATTCAGGCACAGAAAAGCAAAGTTAACTATTCAACCAGATGTCTGTTATTTGATAAACGTACGGCATAGGTTGACATGGATGCAGCTTGCTCAAAAACAGCTATTTTTCCCAAATTCGTATTTGTTTATCTTCGGGGGAGTGTACAAAGGCTTATAGGGGGAACGTACTACAGCACAAAAACAGAATCTCGGGGGAGCGTGTCAAATACAAATCAAAAAAGTGATTTACTTCACGAATAACTCTTTAGTGCTGTTATGGGACATAAGTAATCAATTTATCCACTTGACTATATTCACAACAGGGACCTATCACTCTTCTTTGCATGTTTTTATGCCTACGGATTTTCAAATACTCTGCAACACATGTAACCCAAATTCAACATGTGCCTGTACAAGACCGCTTCTTTTATGAAAACATTGCTTCGGCCATGTTGATATTAATCAACCAATGTTCTTGTGCATTTTCGGGTGGGTATACACGAACCGAATGCTACCTGGTTTTCCTACTTAACCCCAACAGTACCCCCCCCCCTCCCCAACCCCACTCCCTATCCTCCACCGCCACACACACACCTATATATCCCCCACCCCGCCACACACACACACACACACATATATCCCCCACCCCGCCA